>NW_007385150.1:0-3290 GCF_000475195.1 Diaphorina citri
TGGAGACCAGGGATTTCACTCCATGGACTGACGATAAGAATGTTGGTAGGGTGATGTCTGAAAGTTTCCTGATTCCGAGGCCTCCAACCCGGATTGGCAGGGAGGCTTGGCACCATTGAGTATCATTCAGATTCAGATTTAAAATTTCTTCTAAAATTTGTTTGAGTGAATCATCAACTTCATCCAGTACAGTCTGGTCAGTCCATATTGGTGTGGTCCTGAGAGTGTATGTCCATTTTGGAATTGCAAAACAGTTTTTCAACAAAAAATATGCAACATGCGAATTTAGCTTTTTTAATTTTTGAAGAGTTGCTTTGATCTTAGTGAGGCGTTCATCAAAGTGGGATTTGAAAGCTTCTTGCAAAATGGGAACACCTAGGAGCTCAAGTTCGGAATTTTGAACAACACGGATACCTGGTAATATGGTTTCGAGTTTCCTGTGGACCTCCATATCCTGCACTCCAGATAAGTAATACACTTCACATTTGGAAGGGTTCATTTCTAAGCCAATGTCTTTTGAATCACTTACTAGCTTCTCCAAATCTTTGATAACATTGACTGGGCTTCCAGCCAAGGTTCCATCATCCAAGTACCACACGTTAAGTTCAGAGCTAAGGGCCAGAACTGTAGGGTGTAAAGACAAACTGAAAAGCATTGGCCCAGCTGGGTCCCCTTGTTGAGCACCTACTTGTGAATGTAAAGTTTTATTTCCATAAAACAAGAGTGAAGGCTTCTGATAGGACTGGAGGAGAAACGGAAAGATCTCTGGGGTTTTCAATTTTACTTGATTCAAAATACTATCCCTCTCAACAGAATTGAAGGCATTCTTATAATCAATTTTCACAAGAATGAAATTAGATTGTTTGTGATGGGTGACAAATGTTCTGACAGCATGAATAACCGCTTCTAAACCTTGTTTAGCACCAAAACCAAACTGATGGGGTTGAAGATAATCTGAAATTACATCCCTTTCAAAATTACAGGCAATTTTTGCTACAAGTCTTCGGAGACAGCTTCCGATAGCTATTGGTCGAACACCTCCCCCTTTCTTGTTGAGAGCACATAAATTTGCTCCATATAAGTATTCAGTGAAGGTATCAATAACTTTACCACTCAGCATTAAATTACATAGGTTAGTAATGGACTCTAACAAATGTATTCCTCCATCAGCAGCTGATTTTGAAATCAAATCCTTTAAGATTTGAGGTGAGATTCCATCTATTCCTGCAGCTGAGCCATTTGGAAAAGAAAATATTGCCTTTTGGATTTCATTTCTATTAGTTTGGAGTGTCTCTGACTCAGTAGTAGACTCGGGGAAATTTAATGATCGGGATGGAGATGGATGTTTCTGGCTAAGGGCCTGAAAAGTGTCATTATTGAAGGGAGCAATAGTATCATCTGAGTTTAAGAGGCGAACTGCTCCTTTAATATCAAATTCTGATACCTTGGCTTCAGTCCTGCTTTCCAAGGTGGAGTTCTTTTTGCCATTTTTCCTAGCATTTTCACTGACCACGGGAATAGGTGAGGTTGAAATATTCTCCTTTACAATTGAGGTAAGGGATCTTGATTTGTTTGTTGGAGGTACCTGGAAAGCAGAATAAGAAAATAGAAACAAATTTTCCCAAGATGATTGATCATTCTTTTCCACAACAGCATTGATTACATGGGATAATTTAGATGCAGCCAGGTTTCGGGCTCCTTTGGGAATTCGTTTAAGAATTTTCACATTTGACTTCAACCGAGTAATATTTTCTAAGAAGGAACTGTTTGGATTGATATTGTGAGAGTTTGAAAAAATTGGTACTTTGTGCTTCCTAGCCTTGTGAATTTTTAAGCCCCTCTGAGAATTGAAATATTTAGGACTATCTGTGGGACACAGAGGACATACAATGGAGGCTGCAGTGACTGCATTGACATTTTGAGAGGCAGATTGTTGAGTACATTCTTCACAAAACCAATCATTACCTTGGATACCAAGAGCGCATATTTCTTCGTTTGATAAATTTACGCAGGAACCATGAAACCAGCCCAAACAGGTAGAGCAAAGAATTTGAGTAGGAGATTCCGAACTATTGGTTGAAGAAATGGTTTTGCACACAGGGCATCTAGATTCGTTTGAATCATCCATAGTTGTATAGGATGATGAGACTGTTGAGGTCATTATTAGTAAAAATTGAAGTAACTTGCGTGAGCTTTTTTCTTGACAATAAAAGTAATATCACTGAAAATCTTGCTGTTCAACCTTCAACATTGACGAATGATATGCGAAGTTAGCGAGGACCTATGGCGAGGACCGAGGAGAGGAGAAGTTGTTGACTGAAGTGAAGTTGGCGAGGAGTAGAAATTGATTTGTTGACTGAAGAGAAATTGGCGTTCTTGACAATAAAAGTAATATCACTGAAAATCTTGCTGTTCAACCTTCAACATTGACGAATGATATGCGAAGTGGACCGAGGAGAGGAGAAGTTGTTGACTGAAGTGAAGTTGGCGAGGAGTAGAAATTGATTTGGAATGATATGCGAAGTTAGCGAGGACCGAGGAGAGGAGAAGTTGTTGACTGAAGTGAAGTTGGCGAGGAGTAGAAATTGATTTGTTGACTGAAGAGAAATTGGCGTAAATGCACTTGATGACCGATGTGAAGTTAGCGAAAATGCATATTTTTTATGATGCACTTGGGTTGTTGGACGTTCGGCAACCGGCAACACTGTTCGAGGGAAAAAACCGGAAAAATCCAAGGAAAAGCTAAGAAAATTACTGATGAAGCCGATGAAATATGAAAATAAACACAGAAATGAGTTCCGGGACCGGAAAAATCCAAGGAAAAGCTAAGAAAATTACTGATGAAGCCGATGAAATATGAAAATAAACACAGAAATGAGTTCCGGGGAGTACAAATTATTGTAAAAACTTGTTGATTCGAAGAAATAGATCGGAAAATGAGAATTCAGTTTAAAAAACTCGCGTAGTGCATCAAAAAGACCGTTACGAATGGGAAAATTCGGGAAAGATGAAAAAAAATTGAGTTTTAGCGACTGTTCAGTAAAATAAAGACTGTGAAACGAAAAGTAGAGACTTCTTGTGGAATTATACACGAAAAAACTTATGAAATTCGAAGGTTCTGATTTAATTGAAGAATAAAGAACGAAGAGCACGAATTTCTGACCCGACCCCGGCGGCAGGGTTGCCAACAATTTCCAAGTATTATTTTTCCTACATGGATCTGATGGATACGCTCAATGAGCTACCACCTGTGATTCAAGTTAATCAAGTTACTGATTCTAAGAAAAGCA
>NW_007385151.1:0-3290 GCF_000475195.1 Diaphorina citri
GCTACCTATACCCATCCAGTGGAGACTGGAATGGCCCTGCAGATCGGGCTCTTTGATGGCCCATGTATCTCTGCAACTAAGTGGTATTGGCTACCTATACCCATCCAGTGGAGACTGGAGAAAAGCTGTAGTTTATCTGGTAGTTAAGGTTGAAGTCATCAAATCTTTCAGGAATTTGAATAAAATGAATATAGCTCGATTTATTCGTCTTAATCATTCTGTCACTTGCTTTTTTAATTTCATACATGGGTGTTTTTGTATGTCGTGCAATTTCGATGTTTGCTGTCGATGTCCTCATTTGCCCTTCTATGTCCTCATTTTGGGTCTTATTGGTTGTCAGCGAGGGAGATTCTTCGCACCCTCTCTCCATTTAAGGTGTGCCCTGTACTGAGGGCCATTTGTTGATTTCTACCAGCCATTGAGCTGATGAAGGTTCCAAACTCATGTTCAACATCTTCAAGGTTTATCAGTAAATGAAAACTACTAGTTGGTCTGTGAATGAAAGGTAAATTTTCCCGTTTGGGTTTGCCAAGGATAATCGTTTTTCTAAACTCATGTTCAACATCTTCCAGGTTTATCAGTAAATGAAAACTACTAGTTGGTCTGTGAATGAAAGGTAAATTTTCCCGTTTGGGTTTGCCAAGGATAATCGTTTTTCGAGCAAAATCGATTTAGAATTTTCGAGGACACGATCATTTTCCGATGTAACATTAATACAATCACAACTGTCCGCTGCGGTTGTTTTGTCACTTGGCTCAGTTGAGTATATAACACTTTTTCTGATTTCTACTTCTTCCTGTTATGTTCCTACAAATGAGTGAGACAGACACTGTATTTTAGTTTAACATAAAACAGAAGCACTTTATTTGAGGAACATTTAAAAGACATTAAAACACTACATTAGTTATCACAGATTTATAATAGGTATGAAATTTATTTTCTAGTTATTAGGCTCTGGCCCTCATGGCTGCCGTACGTTCGCAACTCGTTCGTCGTCTATGTTGTTACCCGGAACCTTGTCTGATCTAGAATGCCGATCCCCTTGTGGATGCCACCCACGCTCATTATGAAGAGTTGATTTTTGACTCAAGAAAATGTATCATGTGTTTTACAGCTTCCACTGATTTTTCTAGAATTTTCGAGGACACGATCATTTTCCGATGCAATATTAATACAATCACAGCTGTCCGCTGCGGTTGTTTTGTCACTTGGCTCAGTTGAGTATATAACACTTTTTCTGATTTCTACTTCTTCCTGCTCCACAGATTCATCATTATTGTCATTACTTCCCTTCATTTTATTTAAAATTTGATTGCTCATGTTTTCAACTCCACTTCTTGAGCTGCTGGGATTCAAAATTGTACTACTTGCATTAACATTATTCAGATTGCCTTTGCTTGATTCATATTTTTCAACAATTTTTTGTACCCTTCTCTCTTTACTGTTATCGTTGCTTACTTCTTCCTGCTCTACAGATTCATCATTATTGTCATTACTTCCCCTCATTTTATTTAAAATTTGATTGTTCATGTTTTCAACTCCACTTCTTGAGCTGCTGGGATTCACAATTGTACTATTTGCATTAACATTATTCAGATTGCCTTTGCTTGATTCATATTTTTCAACAATTTTTTGTACCCTTCTCTCTTTACTGTTATCGTTGCTCTTGCATTAACATTATTCATTGCATTAACATTATTCAGATTGCCTTTGCTTGATTCATATTTTTCAACAATTTTTTGTACCCTTCTCTCTTTACTGTTATCGTTGCTTGTGTTGCCAAATATGTCACGACTAGAATTAGTTACTTTAATAATTTTAATACCTTGTACTAAGTTATCAATACTTGGAAAGTTTTTAGTAATCAAGTAACATTGCTCGCTTTTTTCTTTGTCCTCTGCGCCTTCATTCAAAACTTTTGTTCTGTCGAATTTGATACCATCTTGTATCATTTGATCATTTTCTGTGCTAGAATTTTCATTGCTTTCTTCCATATTTGGTTCAAAGCTGTCTGTCATATTAATGTGAGGTTTTGATTTATTAATTTTAGTGTAAATTTTGATTAAAAAACAATAGTGTGAATTTTGATAGCTTGAAGATTGTCACATATAATATGGCCAGATAGTTTTCCCAGGAAATTAAAGATTTATTACCCATGATGTCTTGCTGGTTGCTAGTGCATAAAATCCCCGAACGGGGACTCCAACATATGTATTAGGTTGTGTGCGTTTGGTTGGTTATTCTTCGCACCCTCTCTCTCTCTCCCAGGAGTGCCCCTGTATTGGTGTACTGTGTACTCAGGGTTGCCAGATGAAGTTATTAAAAAAGCCCCAATTTGCTCTTAAAAAATCCCCATTTTCAAGAAAAAGAAAAAAAATCCCCATTTTTTTCCATTGTCAATTATATGTTATAGAGTTCAGCCCAGGGGTGCCAAATAACATTTTATATTCAAAAAGTGCTACTTTTGGGAGTCGAACCTGTCTGGTCTCACTTGGCTAGTAGCCTTTTGAGGAGTAAATAATGAAGTGTATTCAAGTACCTTAATATTTTCAGGGAGCCTCTTTTGAAGTTCAGAACAAATTTCTAGAAGGAAGCTTAAACATTTGGTTTTAACAATTCAAAGATTTTCATCATCTATCCTAACACTGTTTTCAACAAAATGAAAACCAAAGTTAAAAAAATAAGACAGAAATTAAACAAAATTTCCAATAAATAAATGGTAAAACGGGATTTATTCCCGTGAAAAAAAAAAAAAAGTAAATGGAGACTGGAGAAAAGCTGTAGTTTATGTGGTAGTTAAGGTTGAAGTCATCAAATCTTTCAGGAATTTGAATAAAATGAACCAATTAACCATCCAGTGGAGACTGGAGAAAAGCTGTAGTTTATGTGGTAGTTAAGGTTGAAGTCATCAAATCTTTCAGGAATTTGAATAAAATGAATACAGCTCGATTTATTCGTCTTAATCATTCTGTCACTTGCTTTTTTTAATTTCATACATGGGTGTTTTTGTATGTCGTGCAATTTCGATGTTTGCTGTCGATGTCCTCATTTTTGCCCTTCTATGTCCTCATTTTGGGTTTTATTGGTTGTCAGCGGGGGAGATTCTTCGCACCCTCTCTCCATTTAAGGTGTGCCCTGTACTGAGGGCCATTTGTTGATTTTTACCAGCCATTGAGCTGATGAAGGTTCCAAACTCATGTTCAACATCTTCCAGGTTTATCAGTAAATGAAAACTACTAGTTGGTCTGTGAATGAAAGGTAAATTTTCCCGTTTGGGTTTGCCAACGATA
>NW_007385152.1:0-792 GCF_000475195.1 Diaphorina citri
CTCCTTCTTCTTCTTCTCTTTTTCTTCTTCTTCTCCTCACCTTCTTCTTCTCTTTTCCTTCTTCTTCTCTTTTCCTTCTTATTCTTCTTCTTTTCCTTCTTCTTCTCTTTTCCTCCTTCTTCTTCTCCTCTCCTTCTTCTTCTCTTTTCCTTCTTCTTCTCTTTTCCTTCTTCTCCTCTCCTTCTTCTCTTTTTCTTCTTCTCCTCTCCTTCTTCTTCTCTTTTTCTTCTTCTTCTCCTCACCTTCTTCTTCTCTTTTCCTTCTTCTTCTCTTTTCCTTCTTCTTCTCTTTTCCTTCTTCTTCTCTTTTCCTTCTTCTTCTTCTTCTTTTCCTTCTTCTTCTCTTTTCCTTCTTCTTCTCTTTTCCTCCTTCTTCTTCTCTCCTTCTTCTTCTCTTTTTCTTCTTCTTCTCCTCACCTTCTTCTTCTCTTTTCCTTCTTCTCCTCTCCTTCTTCTTCTCTTTTTCTTCTTCTTCTCACCTTCTTTCTCTCCGCTCTCCTCTTTATTACTCTGCCTCCCCCTTTCCTTTTCTTATTCCTTCGTCCCCCTCTTTCTCATCCTATACGTATGACTCTGTCTATGTACATGTAGTAGCGAACAGATTATAGTTTTAGTATTAGGTAGTAACGTATGTATAGCAGTACCAATAAACTAAATGAATAGAGTAGAAGGGGTGCAATATGGAACCCATCTGTTTTAGGGACACCGAGGGAGGAATAGAGGAAAGGTGCTCAACACGGGGAAGGGGGTGGAAAAGAGGAATGTGTGGCGGGGTGCGTGCGCCACTCCAATT
>NW_007385152.1:1740-3289 GCF_000475195.1 Diaphorina citri
GGATATCGGTTTTTGGCGATACATTGGCAATACTTAATGCCTGATATGTGTGAATTTGATGCCTGATATGATATGTGTGACGATAATATTTGTGGCATACCGGATGAAGCTGGTATCGCCTTTATTTTGGTTATTGATCCTGATTCCTATACCTACGTATAAGTAGATAATTATGTACCTATATCTACATCATTTCCATCAAAATGCATCAGCAAGTCAGTGCTGGTAATGACACTACTGGTCGCTTCTCTTCCAAGCAATGTATTCCCATGTCCCATCTGTAATCCTACAGGAATTTGATGCAGCTTTGTGCTGACCACTCTCTCACATGAGGAAACACTCAACTCAACTGTTACAAATTTTACTGCTCCAAATCTAAATACAAGTCTCAATTGTTTTCAATTCAATGGATGACTCACATGTTACATAATATTACTTATATTATATCTACATAAATATGTTAAGAGTACATTTATGTTCAATTCCCATCTCGTTGTGGCTATGGTTTTCATCAATGTAGCAATCGAATCTAATCGGACAGTATTGATTGATTTTGGATGTTTGGATTTTCGTTGTTGATGGTTGCGTTACTTGTCTACGTTTGGAAACTAATGGGTGAGCCTGAGTGATATGCGCGAAATTTTGACTGTTCTACTTATTACTTTCTATTTTTTCAATAAAATCATTATTAAAAGCAGCAAGTCATATTGTAGCTAGTGTATATGCTCGTTTGTTTGCAAGCGATCCTGTAACAATCAATTGGAATACCTACGTACATTTATGTAGGTACTGCATTTTGTCGATTCCTTAAATTTGGTTATAGGTACTCGAATGAAAAAAGGTTCCAGCTCTCCAAAACTTGTAGGGTCTCAACATTTCAACTACCAGATTGTCAAAATTCAAGAGGAAAAAAAAATCTGGATACAGATTTACCCAACACAATGTAAATACTCACAAGCTAGAAAAACAGAAACGTAACACGAGCCAAAATGGGTTTGATTTGATTTTTACTTCAAAACTGAATAAAACTGAACAGAAATGTACAAAAAGTGTGCGTAGATCCAAGGTTTCTGTAGAATAAAGGCTCAATATCGTCAATAGATGAAGCACACCTGCCTTGGTTATCTTGGGGCAGCTGGAGACTATATACCTACTATAGGGACTAGATACGCCATTCAATTCTATAAATTCATTACGAGGAAGGTTCGAGTAAAGAGATTCCATGGTTGTAAATTGGGTAAAATAATCGATTGAGCCCAGGGGATTTCTGCTTGATTCTCCCACTACTTTAGCAAGTCCCAATTTCATTGTCCTCCCTGGATGGATAATGGAATGGGACAGTCAATGGTTCAAGAGAGGAAATCTCAATCTGATTCATGCCTAATATTCATATATCTTTGCTAAATAGGGGCACTGCAGGGCTGACTGGATCAAAATTCGGGGTTGAAATTTTGGTTTAATGCATTTTTATATAGCAGTTTTACGACATGGAATAGTCCAAATCTACAAATTTCGTATTATTTTATTAAGGTGGTCTTCAGTTTTATGA
>NW_007385153.1:0-2363 GCF_000475195.1 Diaphorina citri
TAATCACCAATACGTAAAAATAATAGGATAGGAAAACTCCAGAGTGGGATCGCACAGTGCTTTTACATCCGGAAGTCCCTACTTCTGAAATATATTTTCATTTGAGGAAACAATCACTGATGTAATCGTACTAAAAAGCGTGAAATCCTCAAAAAAGAGGGTCCTAATTTTCACAACACAAGGTTCTTTTCAAGGTCCTTGGGCCGAAAGAACCAAAAAAGACAGTAGTCATTTCCGTCTGAAGGGATTTTCCGATATGCGTAATCTGTATGTCGAGTTGTGGAGATATCACCAAGGCTGAAGCCTTTACTTTGAGCTATATTGACCAGATGGTAACTTCAACCAGGATAGTAACTTGGCTAAATGGCTACATATATCGACGACGCATTACAGGAAGGCGACTTCGGAAATAAAAGAAGATTTCATTTAGCAATTAATTACTGTGTGACATGTGTGGCGTCCAAAGATTGGGATTCACCGATTCACAGATGAAGAAATTGAAGAATTCTCAATGAAGCCAAACACTATGGAGTACCTACCAACTGCTGATAATACACTTTCGTCTTAGCCAAAAGGCCGAGAAGCGCTGGTACCTACCAACAATTGAATCAAGGATTCACCTAAACTGTCCAAACAATTAGGACTCACCCCGTTCACCGAATTCAACAAAACATTCAACAAAACGCTACTGGTTAACACACGCAACCAGATCGCTAATAGGGAGATGGCATTTCCGCTATTGGCAACAATAGGCAACAGATGGGAGAGGACCACAAGGAAATGTGCTTAGGGAATCTAAGGCCAGCCACTCACTATGGAAAAAAATCGGTATGCTTCAAAGGGTTAAATCGTAGAAACTTCCATATAGGTACCATTGTAAACCTAAAATTCAAATCGGAGGAATACATACACCTTTTTTCCAGGTAGGTACACGGAAGGAAAATTAGGCTGCCGGAAGCCTAACCGAGTGACTGGGTGTCGCCACTCTAATATTGAACTCTATATCAGGAAGAATCTATATTGAACTCTATAGAATTCTAATTCGACAAATCGACACCCAGTAGAGACAGCTTTTATATTTTTACATACTTAGTAAGTGCCGGAAGCCTAACCGAGTGACTGGGTGTCGCCACTCTTATATTGAACTCTATATCAGGAAGAATCTATATTGAACTCTACAGAATTCTAGTTCGACAAATCGACACCCAGTAGAGACAGCTTTTATATTTTTACATACTTAGTAAAAAAAAAAAAAAACTTCTCATTTTCTTTCTATCCGTCTTCAATCAATATTTTCTTCATTATCATTTTCTCCCTCCTCTTCTTCTCTGTTTTCACCCTTGATATTATATTTTCTTGAAGAATTCTCTCTCTCCCCCGACAATTTTCTTAGCCCAAGGTAAAAATGGTTTATTGTGTTTTATTTAATTAATATATATTTTTTCTTTGTGTTTTGATGCTTTTTTTTCTGTCGAGTTTTTGTTTTCACCCTCAAAATTTCGATTTTGTTCCCTCACTCCGTCAGTTTTACTTTCGCTGTTGTGTTGATTTTTGCTGTCAGATTTGAAATATTTGTTATCTAATGTCTTCAACTGCTCTCCCCCGACAATTTTCTTAGCCCAAGGTAAAAATGGTTTATTGTGTTTTATTTAATTAATATATTTTTTCTTTGTGTTTTGATGCTTTTTTTTCTGTCGAGTTTTTGTTTTCACCCTCAAATTTTCGATTTTCTTCCCTCACTCCGTCAGTTTTACTTTCGCTGTTGTGTTGATTTTTGCTGTCAGATTTGAAATATTTGTTATCTAATGTCTTCAACTGCGGGTATTTCGTATTTGGTTCCATTTCATGATGATAGACATACTCGTATACAGGTAAAGTCAGTCCAGCCAGCCTAGTTAGCTTGCTTGGTAGCGCGTCTGCCTTGTGAGCGCTAGGTCGCGGGTTCGATTCCCACCCGGGGTGTATTTTATCCTAAACAGATAAGGTTTGTTCTCGGAACAACTGGCGTTCTCCTATCCCTATCCTTCTTCTCTTCGATTTTGGGACGATAAGACCTTGTAGCAGTTAGATGAGTTTCCTCTATCAACAAACCGCTTAAAAAAAAAAAAAAAAAAAAAATGTCTCAACAGGCCTACAGGTAAAGTCAGTCCAGCCAGCCTAGTTAGCTTACTTGGTAGTGCGTCTGCCTTGTAAGCGCTAGGTCGCGGGTTCGATTCCCACCCGGGGTGGATTTTATCCTAAACAGATAAGGTTTGTTCTCGGAAAAACTGGCGTTCTCCTATCCCTATCCTTCTTCTCTTCGATTTTGGGACGATAAGACCTTGTAGAGCAGTTATAGATGAGTTTCCTCTATCAAAAAAAAA
>NW_007385153.1:2404-3289 GCF_000475195.1 Diaphorina citri
GTATTTTCCACCAAAAAAAAAAAAAAAAAAAAAAAAAAAAAAAAAAAAATGTCTTGTCTATTATTTCATAACCAAACTTCTCTGTTATTTCACCCCGGCCAGAAATCGAACCCGCGACCTAGCGCTTACAAGGCTTGTCATCCCTCATGATATCAATATTATGATTAATGAATTTGGGTTCATTTCCTCTGAGAAACACTGCTGGACTTCGGTTGACCAATGGATGACATTGCATATTATATTATTTCTTGTCATTGAATGATCAGCAGTGGTCACCAAACTGTGTCCCAAAAGGAGCCGATTTGGTACTCAGTGATTGAGATTGCAATGGGGACCGCACGACTGCACCTTCAAATATCTATCCCGGTCTTACACTCGTATTACAGGGGATGGGTAAACATAAAAAATATTAACAAGTTTCCATTTATTTTTGATCGATAAAAAACTCAGAACATACATTTTTTAAAAAATGGTATACCCACCCGTATAAGCAGAGCTTGTGCCACGGATGGGGAGTTCATTCATAATATTTATCTAGTTTCAATTTCATTCTATAAATGGGAGCCGATTTGGTACTCAGTGATTGAGATTGCAATGGGGACCGCACGACTGCACCTTTAAATATCTACCCCGGTCTTACACTCATATTACAGGGGATGGGTAAACATCAAAAATACTTTAGTAGGTAGTTATATCTTCCTTCTTGTTTGCCATCTAAAAACCTTAGGCCAGCCACTCACTGTCAGGTAGACCTGAACAGGTCGGATAGTGAGTAACTGGCCTTAATTAGATCTAGCCTTTTTTTTATTTTTAAGAGGTTTGACAGAGGGAACTGTAACTGCTATGGTCTTATCGTCCCGAAGTCGAAGAGAGAAGGAAGACAGG
>NW_007385154.1:0-3472 GCF_000475195.1 Diaphorina citri
TACCTTGCTGAAGTTATAGCTATGGTACAAAGTGCCAATGTTATACTGTGATGTTAACGCGAAGTGCCGTGATGTTATTAAGTGATGTGATCACCATAGTGATTCACTCAGTGCCATCATATCTAAACCTGACCGACCTCTTTGGTTTTCTTGTTGTTGTTGGTAACTGGAGATTATTTGTCAGTCTTACTGCAGGATTTGATCTCCAGTCATATTTAATGAGCTCGTCCTAGGTTTTCTTGTTGTTGTTGGTAACTGGAGATTATTTGTCAGTCTTACTGCAGGATTTGATCTCCAGTCATATTTAATGAGCTCGTCCTGAACCAGAGTCAATCAACCCTTGTAAAGACTTCTGCTTATTCTTTCGAAACAGAGTGGAACTTTTGAAATGTGCCAGTTAGCTTAACTAGTGCTTCTCTGTCTTTCAAAGCAGATTGAACCATTTGGAAATTTAAGAGCGAGGCTTGTTAGGGTTAGGTGTTCTCCCTGTTTATCATCCCACAGTAGACTCTACAGTCTAAACTAAAGGCCATTCATTCAAAATGCTTGTTTACATTGATGTCTATCTTGCTACTCAGACAGCCATTCCAACAGTACAGAAGAGGGGACATTCCAAACCTATGTCTGTACGTTATCACACATTATAGTAGTATTGAGTATTCAGGTCCTATAGTACCTGGGGACTGGGGGACTATAGTAATACACCAGTATCAGTTCATCTATTATACTCACACCATAATGCCGTTCCGTAATATTCTCAATTGTTAGTAAGATTGTAAATAGTAATTTTCTTATCTTATTTTTTGTTGATATTTATTTTTCCTCATTATATTTATTAGGTCATCATTACTCGTCTATTTGTCTAGGTGTGAAATGATTGTTGCTAGAATGTGAAGTGTTTTATTTAGTTTGTGCATTTCCGTCAATAGTTTCTCAATTCGGTCGATATCAAAATTGTATAAACCGTTTATTTGATTTTTTACATGTATGAAGTGCTTTCTTCGTGTTTTTGAATGATTCATTTTCCAATTTGTTTTCGAAGTTTCTCTTTGGTGTTTACAGTGTTTGTGTTATAAAAGTTTATTTTTTGGTTTCATATCGATTGTTCAGTAGGTGGTACCCGTGTTTACTTATTTCATCCTCATGACTTCATTTTCATAAGAATTTAGGTATTAATAAATATTTTAATCCCTCAAGTAGGGAATATAATTGGCATTTCCGTATCAAGGTGGCCCTTATTCAAGGATGATGATTGTTCAACTTTCCGTCTCCATTAAGTTATACCTACTTCAGTTAGGTTATGTTGGGGATGTTGGTATTTTACTCGAGTATTTTTAGATTTTTTTTAGTTTGTTTCTTTTCTTCTTCCATTTAATTCCCTGTTGTTATCATTCTCAGTGACATTTTCTAGGTAAATTTCTTAATACGTGCCGTATAAATTGTTTGCTCCTGTAGGTAGGTAGGTACCTACGTTATAATTACCTACCTACTCATCAGTGTCATTTACAAATTGTCTGCTATGCAACTTATCGGGCATGAGAAGTAATCAGTTGCATATTGTTCTCTGTCTAATATTGTTCTATGCAGATGACATAATTAACTATGTCCTTCACTACAAGTCTGGGTAGTGGGTACTCTTGGAATCCATCATATCATAGTTAACTCCTAAAGATTTCACTATGGGGTCCCCAGAAAGGGCCCAAAATCTAATGAACAAAATTTGTTCACATTTAATGACCTTATAGGTAAATTTCATTTTCTGTCAAATTTCATCAAACGCGGAATACCTATAATAATAATTAACTAATTGCTACCGGATCTTCAAAACCCTGATCAGGCCAACATCTAGTCAAAACTTAGAACTCTCTTCGTTCGTTCAGTAAATAGAGTCTCTCATCTTGTCCTTTCATAATCAACTCTCTGTCCTCGGCGCTAATAAAATACTCATTGATCATTCAATAATAAAAATCAATCAAGGTATCCTAGGTATGTAGGTCTATACGTGAACTTGGCACGTACGAGTATAGATCTATCTGTACCTACATACCTTGATGCTTCAATGTGGGGGGAACACTAGTCTCATCTTCAATTTATTCACTTCTTGATTGATTAAGAGCAGTAAATAGAGTCTCTCATCTTGTCCTTTCATAATCAACTCTCTGTCCTCGCTAATAAAATACTCATTGATCATTCAATAATAAAAATCAATCAAGGTATCCTAGGTATGTAGGTCTCTATACGTGAACTTGGCACGTACGAGTATCTATCTGTAGGTAATACCTACATACCTTGATGCTTCAATATGGGGGGAACACTAGTCTCATCTTCAATTTATTCACTTCTTGATTGATTAAGAAATGAGCACCATCAAGTCTATAAATTCATTCTTGACTATCTGTACCTACATACCTTGATGCTTCAATGTGGGGGGAACACTAGTCTCATCTTCAATTTATTCACTTCTTGATTGATTAAGAAATGAGCACCATCAAGTCTATAAATTCATTCTTGATTTTAATTTTTCAAAAGTTCGACAGGTTTGAACCACATGTTTAATCTGCTCCCTTCCCTGGTATCTCCCTGTTTATAGTCCCTTGGCTGTACAAAGGGGAACTATAAACAGTAAACAGGGTGCATACCAGGGGATTACAAATTAATCAATCAATTCTTTCTTCCAACCAAGTCACAATGGACCAAGATCTACTCTGAACAGTAAACAGGGTGCATACCAGGGGATTACAAATTAATCAATCAATTCTTTCTTCCAACCAAGTCACAATGGACCAAGATCTACTCGAACTTAACAAAGGTGTCGAGGTTCTCCTATTTGATTTAAACGATAACAATGATGATTATTACATTCTGCAAAGTCAATCTCTTATCAAAACCTGGTGTGAGTCCAACATAAGCTCGAAGCTGATTGGTGGACACAAGTTGGATGTGAAGATAGCAAACAAAGTCAATCTCTTATCAAAACCTGGTGCGAGTCCAACATAAGCTCGAAGCTGATTGGTGGACACAAGTTGGATGTGAAGATAGCAATCCGAGATGGCAAACATATCCGTGGAGATATTGAGAAGAGGATTGAATCAGAGCCGGATATACTGTTTGTGTTTGGGGGAACTGAACTGATCCATGGTCACGTGACTAGTGAAGTGTGCACGGGGCTTATCCAGAAGAGGATCACAGGTGAGCTATTTATTTTTCTTTTTAAGAGGTTTGATAGGGGGAACTGTAAAGTAAAGGTGTAGCCATACATAGTCCACCGATGTCGACTGAAAACTGCCTCGACAACATAGATTCACCTCGTCCATCGATGTTGATCGACGACTGGTCGACTATGTTTGGACACAACTTACCTCCTTACCGATGAACGTCTTATCGTCCAAAATCGAAGAGAGAAGAAAGAAAGGATAGGAGAAAGTCAGCCGTTCCGAGAACGAACCTTATCTGCCTAGGATAAAGTCCGCTC
>NW_007385155.1:0-3289 GCF_000475195.1 Diaphorina citri
GTTGAGATGCCTGTGTATCCTGGATTCTGGTTTGGAATGTTTGAAACAGATAAGCTTGAAATTTTCACTGTTTCAGAGTAAATATGTGCATCTAGGAAAGGTAAAATAACACTCCATCTCCTTCCCTCCACTTTTTCCCACTTCTCTCTCTCTCTCTCTCTCTCTCTCTCTTTAAGAAAAGGAGATGAATGAGAAGGAGATGAATCAGGAAGAGGAAAACATAGAACAGGCGAAGAAGAAGAAAGTGGAGAAGGCAAGAAATTTGTTTATGTGCCCGCTGATGGCTTATATCTTAAATTCTAGAAAATGTCATTTTCGCTATTCACTGAAGAAAAAAAAAGTGTTCGGTACCTAGTTGTTGTTGTTGTTTTTGTCGTTGTTGTTGTTGTTGTTGTTGTTTTTCATCCTTCATTTTTTGTTTTGTAAATATTTACCTACATTGAAAAATACAAAGTCAACATTTTGTAGGTAAAATACCTACATAATAATATTACTTACAATAGGTAACAATTATAACATTGGACACTAATGTCATCAATGAATTCTTCATAATTACCTACGCACTAGCACTAGCAAAACGTGGGATGGTCAGTTACCTACGACGAAAATAACGTTTGGTATTTACAAATATATTCCACTGTTTACGATGGAATGCAAATTATTACTTGCCTACATAGGTACATGTCGCACATGAATGGAAAAAGAAATATATACCTATACCTAGAAAACCATTCTAGAAAATAGATACATATATACACGTGATTACCTATTTTTTTTATACCCATACGAAACTAAGTTAATCCGTAAATATCTATCTACCTACTCGTACGCAAAAACCTGCGTGGTTATGAAATTTAAAGCAACACAAATTAGAAGGGGGGAAAAAGTTTAAAAAAATATGCAAATAAGAATAAGCCTAGTTCGCTAGGAAGGTTACGCGCCCGCCTTGTAAACGCTAGATTGCGGGTTCGTTTCCCGCGCGGGTCGAGCTTTATCCTAAACAGATAAGGTTCGTTCCCGGCTTCTCAGAACGCTTTTTCTTATCCTCTCCTTTCGATTTCGGGACGATATAATCTCCGTGGTTACAGTTCCCCCTATCAAACCTATTTAAACATAAAAAAAGTGACCGACTCAATAGCGGTAAAACTTACCCCATGTTGAGGACTATGGAGCGGAGTTGTTGACTCCTTATTTGACCGGTGAGGCATTGTGTCAAATTCGAACAAGTTGTAGATTCCGTTTTAACGAACACTTTTGAAAAGGGAACGAGAAAAATTCTATCACAAAAGAAAGAACGATAGGCAGGCAAAAATTAAAGCCCTCCACTTGTTCAACCTATAGGGGTATCTGCGCGAACAACCGTCCGTTAAAGCGCCTTAAACGGGGGAAAAATATAAGCGAATTCACAATCACTTTTCATTAAGTTTTTTTTTCTTTTTCGCACTACTTAGTGATATGTTTGCAAACTATCTATATCACATGAGAGCACATTTCACACTGAAACGACTCTCCAAATAAACCTAACGTGCTCTCTATGCTCTCGCTCTACTCGTTTCATAACCCCGCCTTGTGATCGTGCGTACTTCTCCCAATCTCCCCCTGTTTAGTGTTTTATGATTTTCTTTCTTGTCAAACAATAAGAACAGTCTTTACTGAAAATCAAACTATGTAGGCAAAAAATACCTACTTACCTACCTATACATATTTCTGCAGTAATAATATCCCTATACTTACACACTTACACGTATACATATTTGTGCAGTAGTTTTAATAATATCCCTATACTTACACACTTACACATTTCTCAGGAAAATTGAAGGTCCCAAGACTTCTGAGTAAAATTATGCAATACCGTGCATTTACGAGTACTTACTTAGGTAGGTAGGGACCTTCTTTTTTTTCAAGTAGGTACCTACTCTAGTTTTAGAAGTAGTAGATATTCTAATTATGGTATCAATTTAATACCTACTAGTCCTACTACTTATATGCTGTGATTTATTTACTTTTGAATTCCTAGCCTGCCTAATATTTATCACATTTTCATGTCAGCAAACAAGGTGTAAAATTAATTTGTAAATAATGCCTAGGTACTTAAAAACTTAGCTATGGGTGGAGTACCCACTTCGAAAAGTAAAATATTTATTAAAAATTCAGTCTCAAACTAACGAAAGCCTCATCTCTTCTTTGATCAAACGGGGACCACTCTTCATCGGACCACTCTTCGGGGACCTCTCTACTTATCTGAAATGGAAATTATTGGTTAATGGAGAACTGAATATCTACTTACAAGCAAATTTTCAAAGTACATAGAACAGCCTAATTTTGAAGTGTGAAGTATCCGGCTTCATGAAAGAGGCCCTGTTATCCTGTTGATAATTCACTACCCATGTGAACACACTCTGTTCACATGCTGGGTGGATAGCTATATTTTTAGACTAAGTATCTAGAAAGAGGAAAGTTAAAAACAAAAGGTACACAAACTAAGTACCTACTTAAGTAGCTATGTAAATTAGGAGATTAATAAATAATACTTGTACTTAAAATATTTTTCATAGTCACATTCTAATTAAAGATGTTGACACTACACAGAGGGACCACTCTTTGCTCTTCGGGACCTCTCTACTTATCTGAAATGGAAATTATTGGTTAGTGGAGAACTGAATATCTACTTACAAGCAAATTTTCAAAGTACATAGAACAGCCTAATTTTGAAGTGTGAAGTATCTGGCTTCATGAAAGAGGCCCTGTTATCCTGTTAATAATTCACTACCCATGTGAACACACTCTGTTAACATGCTGGGTGGATAGCTATATTTTTAGACTAAGTAACTAGAAAGAGGAAAGTAAAAAACAAAAGGTACACAAACTAAGTACCTAAGTAGGTATGTAAATTAGGAGATTAATAATACTTGTACTTAAAATATTTTTCATAGTCACATTCTAATTAAAGATGTTGACACTACACAGTAAGTATTCAGTCAATGTTGTTATCATCTACAGAAAGATCTGTAATGCCAGCCACTCATGCTCAGACTGCCTGACAGACCAAAGTCTATCACATGGTCAGAACATATGTGACAGAAAAAGCTTCTGACCTAGGTCTGTCCTGTCCAATGGTCTCATGAGTAGCTGGCATAAGTTAACATATATATATAAATAGTTGAATACTTACCTGTATCAGCGCCATCCTTAATTGGGTGGGAGGGAGAGGAAGCCAAGGGGCCCAGCCCCTCCCCCCCACTCAAGCTTCATTTTTCTCCTTTACCAAGAGCTTGCTCTTGGTAAAGGA
>NW_007385156.1:0-1281 GCF_000475195.1 Diaphorina citri
CCCCAAAATCCTACCCCAATAGGTATTTCCCATATTTCCGCACAAATCGTAGATAGAAGAGGGAAAGAATAAATATGCTATGATAAACGTAGATTCAGCGGTGTAGAGTGAGATTACCAAAGGGTGAAGCTATAAACTCATATGAATGGTGTCCCAATAAGAGCGCAAGATTTGATTGCTTAAAAAAGCATGGTTCTCCGTGGAATAAAATGGACTTCTTAGATGATTTGAGAAGTAAACATTCTGAAATTTTGTATGGAACAATAATCAGACAAATAAAGTCCTCGATTTTGCTGGTACATTCGTTTCCTTTTGACAAAATTTTCGATGACAAATTCGAGGAAATCAGGCTGTATCTCGTTGATGCAACTTTCAATTTCACCTTTCAATGCTTCAAAGCTTGTGGGTTTGTTGGCGTAAACCTGTGACTTTAGATGCCCTCACAAAAAAAAGTCTAGGGGTTTAAAATTACATGATCATGGAGGACTGTTGGCGTAAACCAGTGACTTTAGATGCCCTCACAAAAAATAAAGTCTAGGGCTCTAGGGGTTTAAAATTACACGATCATGGAGGACATTTCTCGTCAGAAAAATGGAAAATGACAGGATTATGACTAAGAAAATGCTCGCGCAAAAGTGATAATGTGTCGATTTTATTGTGCTAACGCGTTGTTGAACAGTTTTAGACTCCATGATGACTAATTTTGATTTGTTAAATTTGTTTACAATCAATCTGTCAAAGATTGGGCAAGATAAAACAACGCATAACAAAGTTATGACCCTTTCAAATCTTGCATTCTTATTGGGACACCCTTTAACATACTGTATGCCGATCTGCTGGTGGTCTTGGAATCCATGTTGAATTAATCACTTACTATTATCGGTATAATTCGTCAGTGGGGGAGCAGAGAAAGAAAAAGCCCTATTGGATAGGAGGGAATCGGTGCTCCCCTAGCTTTTTCATTAAACACACACCACTGATCGATAGAATGATACAATATGGTGGGATTAAAGGCATTAGTCGTCCCTCAGACTCCCCCGTTTTCCCTTGACGATGTTGGTCATATTTTTATGTCCCACCACTTTTTTCCCTGGGTACTAAAGACAATAATTCCCTTTTTTACGATTTTTCCCCTGCCCCTCCATATTTTCCTTCATATGAGTAGATATGTACCTACCTACCTACCACCTGTTTAGGTTGACATTTTTTTTTTTTTTTTATTTTTTTTTTTTTTATTTTTTTGTTTTTTAAAAATTTAAAAAAAAAACCCCCCTTTTTTTA
>NW_007385156.1:1667-3287 GCF_000475195.1 Diaphorina citri
TGCGTAAAGTCTGACGTCACACATATTTGAACTCTTTCATTAGAACGGAAAATAAAAATTGAATTTTCGACCTTTTACAGTTATTTTTTCGGAGTTTTGACGTCAGATTTGGATTTTTCCCAACTTTTAACATAGGAATCGGCCATTTATTTATAATTTTTACCCATATGCAACCGCTCCATTAAATGGGGAAAAAAAAACATGGTTAAACTGTCTCTTCCTGCTTCGTTTTACTAGTTTTATATGCGAAAAATACACTGTTTAACTCTTCCTTAGTTGACTTGCAGGCAAGTTTGGCACTAGTTTAGGGGGCACGGTTGGTCCAGTGGTAGCGCGCTTGCTTGCCATGCAGAAGGTCCCGGGTTCGAATCCCACCATCGACAAAAATTTGTATTCGTTTTTCGATTGCAAATATTTCAACGGGTTACTTTCTGGTGTTCTCGTGTTGAGCCAGCACCTAAATGGGAAGTATTGTGTCTCTTCTCGCCCATCTGATGAGAGGCATACTACGGGATGGGCATGCTACGACACAGACCACAAGCGTCCAATGTAGCAGTTGTTTCATCGCTACGAAATAAAAACGGCGGTGAAACACTCATCTTTTATTAAAAACAAAAAAAAAGGCAGAAGGAAATAGAGAGAGAGAGAGAGAGAGAGAGAGAGAGGATCTAGGCAGAGGGAAATAGAGAAATAGAGAGAGAGTGTGTGTGTGAGAGAGAGAGGGAGGGAGGGAGAAAGAAAGAGAGAGTGTGTGTAAGAGAGAGAGAAATTTTCAGACAAAGAGGAGAATATATTGGAAAAGTGTCTCTAATATCATGTTGTGATTTTGTTAGGAGGGAGAGAGATCAAGAGGAAGGGAGAGAAGGAGAAGGGCAAAAGGGAAGAAAGAAAACAGAGGAAGGAAGGAAGGGAAAGAGAGAATTAATTTGCTAGTATCGTTTTTCAGAGAAAGAGAGAGAGAGATAGAGAGAGGAAGAGGGAGAGGGAGAGAGGGCTTTTAATCAAAGATAGAAAACGATAGAACGAAGGCACGTGATATAAAGAGAAATAGGAAGAGAGAGAGAAAAAGAGAGGAGGAGGAAGGGAGAGAGGGAGGGAGATATTAGAGGGCTTAACTACAGGAAGAAAAAGCAATAAAAACAAAAACAGAGAGAGAGAGAAGGTGTATAAATAAATAGAGATGAATTACGAGCTCATATCAAGAGAGAAGGGATGAAGGAAGGGGAGAGATCGAAAAAACTCTCTATTTTCGATATTATTTTATTTTATTTTTCAAGGCTTCAATAAAATAATTGCTAATCGAGTAATCAGGAGGGAAAACCTGTAAAAGTGGAAAATTGGAAATGTTCATGTTCTGTAGGTAACCATTGTAGTTGTAGAAAGAGGAATAGCTAGGGTTGTAATTCTAGGCTTCTAGGTAGGTATACCTAATTATGTAGTCCTTTTTTTACTTTCCTTATCCTATAAGAAGGAAAGTAATTTTCAATATATGTATTTTTGTTTGGACGTGAGAGATTTGCAAGCAAAAATTTCAATTCACCAAACCCCCCCGGAAGATATAACGCTAAAAACCTCATCCGTAAAAAAAAAAAAAAAAAAAAAAAACAAAAAGCAGAACGG
>NW_007385157.1:0-3287 GCF_000475195.1 Diaphorina citri
GCCGCTAAATTATACACTGGTAATATTGTTCATCTTAGTTCTGGGTTAGTGGCCATGGAAACCCACTTAGGTTGGACTATCTCAGGGAAAGTACCAGGTGTAATGGGAGTATCCTCAAATATGGCTACATTGGTAACAAACCTTTTTGTGAAAGAGGCCTCCATATCTGACTTGTGGTCTCTTGATGTGATACCTTTCTCTTCTTCAAGAGTCTCATTCGCATTTTATGATTTTCTTCTATGTATAGTTTTTCATGTCCCCCTATATTCCTTCGTTTTTCAAATTCTTTTCTTTCTATTTTCTTAATGTGTTCTCTTCTTTCTTGTCTGTCGTCTTCTATTTAGATTGGGTTTGATTTCATGCTTTGTCTAGAGATGAAATTGAAATTTATTGACACTACTTATTACCAAAGCACCTTCCTATAGGTACTTCCTATCCTATGTACCTACCTAGACACTAGACACCTACCTACATTTTTCTCCATGATATACCTACCTACAATAATATTTATTATCTTAGATTGTATTAGGTACTTTTTATTTATTACTTCTCTTCCTTTTGGAACTCAACGACATTTACATTTATTCAAGGGAGGAATGTGCTGTTCCTTGATTGCGCAATCCACCGCGAAGCATTTGTCCGACAGGAACATCGGTTTGAGGAAGCACGAGTATATAACATAGGAACCATTGCTACAAATATCACTCATACACCACAGGAGAAACACACATTTGATCAACCAATAGAGAGGAAACATAGCTTCCAACCAATCAGAGAAGTGATCGACCAGGGAGATAGACGCGAAAATTAGCCAATAGGTGAGCCACTTGATATTCTTAGCCAGGTTAGGTGAACACATCGTTTTCACCGTCTGACAGGCGGGATAGATGAAACCAATCAGGTTGCACAGCAAGGCAGCGCCCATACCAAACATCAAGTAGATGACCAATAGGAAACAAACCACGAGGAACATATTGGTCTTGCTGATGCCACATTTCTGCTCGACAATACAAAGGCAAGGATGCCATACTTGGCTTTTATCGTTGAGGATGTTCTCGATAGAGGACCTGTAGAGGTTAATGGAGTCAAAACTCATGACTTGACGTTTGCAGGACGTTCAATGACCTATTTATCAGTAACACTGCTTTATGTTCAACTGAATCTCAGGTAAAATGTCAAAATGTGCTTAACTACAAATTCGGAAAGTTAAAAAGTTGGTAAAACTTGGAAAGCAAATCTATTGCGCTATTTCAACTGAAAAATTTGCCAACCTATGGAAGTGGCTTTGATTTGTTTATCATATCTCCACTGATGTGACCAGTGACTATCTAATAATACTCCTAACTTTCAGTCCAGACTTCCATACAGTATTACCTTTTGTCATTTTTATTAATTTTTCTCTTGAAAAAATTTTCAAAGTCAAATTTTGTAAATGTAAATGCAATTTCTTTGTGTTATTATGTCACAACTTTGGTGCTCACTGCAGCATTGTAGGATTTTTCCCAATACATATCTCAATAATCCTAACAACCAATGTTTACCTACCATGCTGGCACCGGTCGCTATGCGCATTTACATGTCATAGCTACTCATTTTCCTCACGAGGCTGAGTGGGCCCCGCAACAGCCAGTCACGGGATCAATCATTTGCATAAAACAAATTTCTTGACCCCGCCGGGAATCGAACCCGGATCTCCCGCGTGCAAGGCGAGTGCAGTGACCACTACACCATGGGAGCTGACTAAAGAAGTATTATTATTATGATTATTATTATTATTATTATTATTATTATTATTATTATTATTATTATTATTATTATTATTATTATTATTATTATTATTATTATTATTATTATTATTATTATTATTATTATTATTATTATTATTATTATTATTATTATTATTATTATTATTATTATTATTATTATTATTATTATTATTATTATTATTATTATTATTATTATTATTATTATTATTATTATTATTATTATTATTATTATTATTATTATTATTATTATTATTATTATTATTATTATTATTATTATTATTATTATTATTATTATTATTATTATTATTATTATTATTATTATTATTATTATTATTATTATTATTATTATTATTATTATTATTATTATTATTATTATTATTATTATTATTATTATTATTATTATTATTATTATTATTATTATTATTATTATTATTATTATTATTATTATTATTATTATTATTATTATTATTATTATTATTATTATTATTATTATTATTATTATTATTATTATTATTATTATTATTATTATTATTATTATTATTATTATTATTATTATTATTATTATTATTATTATTATTATTATTATTATTATTATTATTATTATTATTATTATTATTATTATTATTATTATTATTATTATTATTATTATTATTATTATTATTATTATTATTATTATTATTATTGTTCTCATTGGCGATGACAATGTCAAGAGAATTGACTGGCCAGTTGGTCTGGTCATTGAACTTATCAAAGGACGTGATATGGCTGTTCGGGTAGTACGTGTACGCACAATCAATGGAGTGGTTACAAGATCAGTACAACGTATTTATCCACTTGAATTTCACTTAGATTCAGATTCTAAGGAATTAGCTTGCGAATATTTATATCCGTACATTTATATACAGGGTGTTCACATTTTGAAATGGTGAAAATGAAAAGCGAGGAGAAGATAGGATAGGAGAAAGCCAGCCGTTCCAAGAACATTGTCAGTTTAGAATAAAATCCTCCTTGGGCGGGCGAACACAAAAAGCCCATCACTGGGCTTTTTGACAAGCAGCCCTAAAGAAAGTTATAAAACAATTGATTGAAGGGTAGAGCAACTATACCTACCTATACATTGTAAGCGCTAGGTCGCGATTCCCGCCCGAGACAAATATTATCCGAAAGAGATAAGGTTCGTTTTCGGAACGGCTGACTTTTTCCTATCCTCCCATCCTTCAAACCTTCTCTCTTTGATTTCGGGACGATAGGACCTCCTTTCTTAGAGTTCCCTTTATCAATTCGGGACGATAAGACCGTAGCAGTTACAGTTCCCTCTGTCAAACCTCTTAAGAAAAAAAAATCTAGGTACTAATAAGATTCCTTCCTATAGGATAAGAAAAGTAGGTAAAAAAAGTGAGTGACCCAGTACCTACCTCATGTAAAACCAGGAATATTTTCTAATAAATCCCACCAAAAACATAAATGTAAAAAATAAGGCCAAGTTCCTTTCCAAAAATTTCGGCCCTCAATCGTTCTGAG
>NW_007385158.1:0-3286 GCF_000475195.1 Diaphorina citri
TCCGTGAATAATAATAATGGGTAGATTCCGTCTAGATCCGGTCTCGTGCCCGGATGAGGAGTAGAAAACGCGAGACTTGTAACATGACATCCGGACTGATAATAGGCTCAGATAAAACTTCGCCACGGGTTTCATGACGGAATGACTCATTGAACTACTGTCAGACAGGCTTGATAGAGGGAACTGTAACTGCTAAAGTCTTATCGTCCCGAAATCGAAGAGAGAAGGAAGACAGGAGAAAGTCAGCCGTTCCGAGAACGAACCTTATCCCTTCAGGATAAAATCCGCCCCGCGCGGTTATCAAACCCGCGGCCTAGTGCTTCAAGGCCAAGCTAATTAGGTTATGTAGTAAGTAAAATAGTAATAGAGAGTAAAAATCTCCAACAATCTCGGTGGTGAAGAGGTCAAATCACTCGCCTGGTACACAGAAGGGCGTGGGTTCAATCCCAGCCGAGGTGTGGAATTTTATCCACATAATAATTTGAGGATTTGTTTCTTTGACCAATGTACCTCCTAATGGTAGTACCTTACTGTTAAGGACTACGGACCCTTACTCTAAAATCTTTTTTGAAGTGTGGACTACGGACTCTTACTCTAAAATCTTTTTTGAAGGGTGGACTACGGACTCTTACTCTAAATTACTCTAAAATCTTTTTTTGAAGTGTGATTAGTTATTACTATTAAGTACATTTTATCTCCCTTTTTTCACACAAAAGTCTGCTTTCATCATTTTTCATAAAAAAAGGATACCTCTAAATAGCAACTCTACAGTTGTGTGCTGTGTGCCAACTGTATCTACATATTTTGGTCACATGTTGACAAAAAATACTATTAACCCTTGAAGCACACAACTTTAACCAATATTTTCCTGACAATATGTAGCAAAGAATATTATGGAGGAAAAATACACAGGTACTGTTTTTCTCTAATCACGATCGAATAAACTACGGGCTAAAAAATTCCCGGAGGGACGGGCCCAGCTTGTTAACGTTCCGACAACATCAGCATCACAATCCTGTTTCTAGACCTAGGAACATCGCCGCCGCTGTCTTGTTTCCCCTTTGAGTAATATTAATTACTGTCAGTGGCGTAGCGTGTATGTATGGCGGCCATACAACTCAAAAGTTCACTCTAGTGCCTATAAATATTAATAATAATAATAATAATAGACTCTTGAGTGGAAGGTAACCACTAGGCGAGGTTAACGCCGGAGGCGTTTTCTACCACCTAACCCTTAGAGCTCCATTATTATGTGGTCAAAATCTCAAATAAATGAGGATAAAATTCCATGCAGAGCCCGTTCTCCCTTTATTCCTTTTAATGTTTCCTATTAACTACCAATATAGTGTTGAAGTCACCCATCCATTTTTTGACCTTGCTCGGCGTAGCTTAACATAGGTGACGCTAAAACCGGTCTTAAATGATCGACTGAAGTGTCTTCCCCATTTTTTTTCCCTAACGCGGCAAGTTTTGTCTGCTTTCCCCTTTTCCCCTAAAAGCTCAACTTCCCGGCACACTCCCAATATGGGAAGGTGCACGGTCTTGCGCCCAACGTGCTATCGATTTTGACTCTTTCCACAACTTCAGTGGCGTAGCGGTTGACAGAAGACATTGCAGGGTTTATAGGTATATACGCTTTTCCCGAAATGAAATAAATTCCATGACTTTTCCAGGTTTTCTTAAAAATTTTACGATTTCCCATGACTTTTTGGCCGATTTATAGATTCCATGACTTTTCCAGGTCGCGTATAAGCCCTGCATAGGACAGATTTTCAGTTTCTAAAAGGCCTGTTAAGCGCCGGAGGTCCCGGGTTAGAGCAACCTCCGTGGCCGAGTGGGTATCATACCAGAATTGCACGTTGGAGGTCCTGATTCCCGGCGAGGTCGAAGTTTTTTCGGCTCTGTGCTTGGAGTTCGGGGTGCACTCAGCCTTGTGAGGGCAATAGTTGGAAGCGCGTCTGTTTTGTAAGCGCTAGGTTCGATTCCCGGCGGGGCCGAGGTTTTTTCGGCTCTGTGCTTGGAGTTCGGGGTGCACTCAGCCTTGTGAGGGCAATTGAGTTGGAAGCGCTAGGTTCGATTCCCTGCAGTTAAGGTTCGTTGTTCGTTCCATAAGGGCTGGCTTTCTAAAATCCTGTCCTTTCTCGTCGATATTGGGACGTTAGAACCTTTACAGTTCCCTCTATCAAACAAAACTCTTGAAAAGAGGAAAGAAAATACATTAGAAGTTGGAAGTCAAATCATCTTATGGGAGGGCACATTTCGGATTTTTCTCTCCACCACTGGCATCCCCACCATCATATTCTATCCTCGAGGAAATGTATACTCCTGTTTAAAGGCGTCCAGCCAGACTAAGCTGGTCTACTTTCTGTTTAAAGTAGCCCAGCCAGACCCTTTAGCTCTAGGTTTACCCTGTCCTTGAGAGAAATTTACTTTGAAGAAACCATTTACTGATGAAAATTTGTAATTAATTTAATTTTATAAGTTTCCATTTATTGGTTTTTCAGAACAACTCTCTCATCGAATAAATTGTTAACAAATGGTATACCCATCCGTAAAAGCCGAAGCTTGTGCTACGGATGGGGAATTCACACAAGCCACCCGTTGTAGCTCGGATATTAGGATAGGATTAGGTATTGAGAAATCTCAGAGTCTAAACCACATCGACCGCAAGGATGTCAAAACAATAAATTCTTTATTAATACACTTGAAATATTGCATCGTTGTAGTTCGTACTCAGTAGGTACAATACTTTTTTTTTCAAGAGGTTTGACAGAGGGAACTGTAACTGCTATGGTCTTATCGTTCCGAAATCGAAGAGAGAAGGAAGACAGGATAGGAGTTCACACAAGCCACCCGTTGTAGCTCGGATATTAGGATAGGATTAGGTATTGAGAAATCTCTGAGTCTAAACCACATCGACCGCAAGGATGTCAAAACAATAAATTCTTTATTAATACACTTGAAATATTGCATCGTTGTAGTTCGTACTCAGTACAATACTTACTTTACGAACCATGATTAATACCATGGACGCTATCGTCCCCAAAGCGAATAGAGAAGGAAGACAGAAGAGAAGAAAGCCAGCCGTTCCGAGAACGAAGCTTATCCATTTAGGATAAAATCCGCCCCGGGCGGTAATCGAACCCGTGATTGAAACCTTACAAGATGGGCGGACTACCCTTCAAGCGATCTAAGCTAGCGGTACCTTTTTTTTTGACAGAGGGAACTGTAACTGCTAAGGTCTTATCGTCCCGAAATCGAAGAGAGAAGGAAGACAGGATAGGAG
>NW_007385159.1:0-3284 GCF_000475195.1 Diaphorina citri
GGAAAGGTAAGAAGAGGAAGTGTAAAGAGGGAAAAGCTTTGAATGGAGAGATCGGAAGGAGTGGAGACAGGAGAAAAGAAGTTGAGAAGAAGAGAAATGGGAAGAGTAAAGAGAGGAGATGAGGGATAAGGGAAGAAAAGGGAAGTAACGCGAAAAGAAGACGTAAGGGTTTGATAGATGAGGTAAAGGTGTGTGGAGAGGAATTGTGAGGGAAAAAGAGTTAAACAACAAGGAGAGAGGGGATAACTAAATACGATAGTTGATAGACGAAGGGAAGAGGAGAGATATGGGTAAAAAAGTAAAAGAGAGAAAAAGGTTGTGGATATAGGTAAGAGAAACGTTGAGAGGCAAAAGGTGGTTAGGAGAGGGAAGAGGTAAAAAATAGGTAATAAAGATTAGGAAAAACGAAAGATAAGTGAGGAGACTGAAAAAAGGGTTGAGAGAATCGACAATTAATTACCAAAGAAGAGCGAGAGAAGAAAGAGTAAGGGAGAAAATATGAGATGAACACGTTGAGAGGAAATATGAGAAAATTGCAAAGGAGAGAGATTTGGGAAAGAAAAGGGAGGGATAAATGTGTGGAACAACGAAAAAAATGGGGAAGCACCAAATAGAACCACATCTGAAGGACGTGATGTTTGGATAGCTCTACGCACGGAGAATAAAATTTGTCGAACGTTCACCGAGGATCGAAAATTCGAAAGCATTCAGCAAAAAGCGTCATAATGAATAGAAACGTCTTAGTTGACACTCTTTGTATGATAAAATTCTATTTGAAGCGCAAGCGAGACGTTTTAAATAATTAAGAAAGAGGAGAGAAGGCATAGAAGAAAGAAGAAAAGGTTGAGAAAGAACGAGTCAGATGAAGAAGTAGAAAAAGAAGAAGAAAAAGCAGGAGCAAAGAAACAAGATGAAAAGCAGGATGAGAAAAAGAAGACAAAAAAAGAGGAAGAGGAGAAGACGAAAAAAAAAAACGAAGAATAAAGACATGTAATAGGTATAAAGGAAAGAAAGAAAGAAAGAAAGAAAGAAAGAAAAAACAAAAAAAGTGATGGAAAAAATTGATGGGTGCAATATTCAAGAGATAAAGACAAATAGGAAAAGGGGGACGAGAGAATTACATTAAACCACAGAAACAATGAAAGACTGAGAACTGGAGAGAGCGAGAAATAGAGAGAGAGAGAGGCGGGGAGAAAGAGAGAGGGAGAGAGAAATGTATCACAAAGGGTGCAGAGTGCAGAGGCAAGATGCACAGTCAAGATTTTAATTATGGGAAGCTCGTACTGAGATGCTAATGCAGTTAACATTAGACGGAGGAGAAGTTGAAGAGTATGGTACTTGAAGTCTCATCTCTCCCTCCCTCCCTCTCTCTCTCTCTGTCTTTACACTCTTCTCTCCCACACCACCTTTTCTCAGTTGGGGAGGAACACTCAAAGCGAGAAGAGAGAGCGAGAGCGAGAGAGTTGAGAAAACTGCTGGGGAAAACTCAAGACAAAAAGGAAGGTGAAGAAGAGGGAAGAAATTAAGAAAGAGTAAAGAAGAGAGAGAGAGAGGAGCGAGAGAGACAGAGAGAGTTGAGAAAAGTAAAGGCAAACAGGAGGGCGGAGAAGAGAAAGTAGAGGAGGGGAGAAATTGAGTAAGACTAAAGAGGGTAAACTAGGCAGAATAGAGGAAAGAAGAGAGAGAGATAAGTGGAAAGACGTACGTAAAAAGGATGAGAGGTAGAGAAAGTAGGACAAACAGGGATATGGAGAAGAAAGGAGAAATCAAGAAAGAGTGATATCTAGGCAGAGTAGAGGAAAGAAGAGAAAAAGAGAGAGAGAAGAAAAAAGAGGTAGGCAATTCGGAGAAGAGGTAGAAAACGTAGCAAAAAGCAAGATTAAAAAGAGGAAGCGAATGATATGGAGGAAGGAGACGAAAAATAGAGGACAAAGAAAAAGAGAACGAAGGAGAGAGCGAGAGAGAGGAAAAAGGAGGTAAGTAATTAGGAAAAAGGGGTAATAGAAGTAGAGAAAAGCGTGAGATGGTATAATGCTATAATGAATAGAAACTTTTATGTTCAATACCTACATAATTAACTAACATTCAATTCTAAGTATTCCAAGATCTTTTATTAATATAGGGTACCAAATGTAACGTAGGGTAACAAAAGCAGACATTTATTTCTAAATAGAAAGTTAAATGGGTGAACAAGAGATCCTAATTAGGTATTAGAAAATTTAACCCATTTGGCTCTCCCTTTTTGTACGGTTTCCCGAGATTCTCCAGGTAAAACACTCCCTCTAGGCGTTTAAAACTCTGGGACACCATAGGACACAGAGAGGGTTAACTGTTCTCATTTTTAATAGGGAATTATGTTCTGGGTCTTTCATAATAAAAGTTATGGATGTAAAAGTTCCGCTCCTACCCCGAACCCTAGTTAACGATAAAATGCAAATTTCAGCAAAATTTCAAAATCCCTGTTTTTGACCCTAAAAAGTAATCCACTTAAAAGTCTGCCTTTCATGGAAACCTATCTATATGAGAGAGCGAGAGAGAGAGAGAGAGAGAGAGAGAAGGCGAGAGAGAGAGAGGTGGAGAGAGGGAAGGCGAGAGAGAGGGAGGGCGAGAGAGAGGGTTGGTGCTAACAGGTTTTCGACCATAAAAAAGGAGAGAGAGATGGATATAGAAAGAGATAGATGGATAGAGAAAGAGAGAGAGAGAGAGGGGTGATAATAAAGCTGATGAAGATTGTGTGGAAAAGGAAAAGGACAGGAAAAGTAATTAAACCTGACTTTCTCTCTCTCTCTCTCCTCTTCATCTCTCCTTCATCTCTTTCTCTCCATCCTCTCCCTCTTCGCTCTCCCATCTATTCCTTTATCTGAATTTGGGCCACCTCAAAAACCATTTCAATTTGCACCCTCAAATACAGAATTCACAAAAAGGTTTGCTTGCTTAGTAAATACCTAGTATTAGGGTAAATAGCGAAAGTAATTTAGGGCTTAGAAAAATGGGATTCATTTTTAAATCGTTTGATAAACAAAGTCGGTTTTATTTTACATTTACCTATAAATAAATTGATAGTTTTGTTGAAATATTTTGTTTTCAGAGACTTAGAAAAAGACCAACCCTTGGGTCGTCAAAAATACGCCAATTTTAACTACAAAGAAGAGGTTCGTTCAACTTTGGAAAGAACAAAAAAAAAAATCATTCATTTTTTCATCGAAGCAAAAACACTTGCAAGAAAATAATAACAATGTAACTTAATTACAAATTTTCATAGAGAAAGAAAAACGTAAAATAAA
>NW_007385160.1:0-3284 GCF_000475195.1 Diaphorina citri
TGAAAATACATAAGTGGCCGATGGCAGCAAGTGTGGACGTCCAAAGCGGAATCTCTTTGGTTCAGCCATGTTGAAAAAGTCTTATAATAAAATACGCCTTTATATGTCATTCTCATGCGGTTGTCATGTCAGTTGTCAACTTGTGATTTTTTGAAGTTAAGTAGGTAAGTTGAGTTCCGTTAGACGTTTTTAGACGTTTGATTTTGATTGAAGCTTCGTTCATCGTTCAGTACCTACAAAGTTCTAATTTCTAAAAGCTTCCAGGTTCAGTCCAGTCATCTTTTAGGTAGGTAGGTAGGTAACTACTTCAATCCAGTCAGTTCACTTCTTAAGCTTCACTAGTCGGTAGGTACAGAGTACAGTTCCTAGAAACGACGAAACAACATTGAAAAAATTCACATTCACAGAACTTGTGCACTTTTCCAACTTGAGTTCAATAGAATTCACTTTTTTTTACCGCTTTCTTTTTTCGTTGTATTTCGTATTTTCGTTTTCGTTCATTTCAGTTCGACAAGTCAACGAGTGAGGACGTGTGCATTTTTCGAAAAAATTCTTTTCATTTTTTCAAACTTTTACGAGTTGTTTAATATCATATTTTTTTTTCCCCAAATACTTTTACCGTGTGACATATTTTAAAAAGTTTAAATTCTTTTATCGACCAAATAATTATCTATTTGCGTATGTTTGCAGAACAACATTTTCTCTAGGTCTAGGTAGGTATTTCTATTGCTTTTTTATTTACTTTCTATTTTCTTTAAAAAATAAAAACGTCTGTAGGTAATTCCAAAGAAAGTAAAAGATATTTGTCTTCAGGAGAAGGTAGGTAGGTACCTACGTATAGTTACCTACCTGCCTACCAAACAGGGTTTATACGCGACCTGGAAAGCCTGGAAAAGTCATGGAATCTGAAAATCGGCCAAAAATTCATGGAAAATCGTGAAAATAAAGGAAACCTGGAAAAGTCATACCTACGTATAGTTACCTACCTGCCTACCAAACAGGGTTTATACGCGACCTGGAAAAACTGGAAAGCCTGGAAAAGTCATGGAATCTGAAAATTGACCAAAAATTCATGGAAAATCGTGAAAATAAAGGAAACCTGGAAAAGTCATTGAATTTGCCACACGGTCAAAAATTAAAAATTTGTCCAAATTAAATATCAAGTTTTTCCGATAAACGGCCTGCGGCGCGTTCCCCCTCGTATTCCTTGACGTTCTGCATATTGCATATCTTTCTATTTATTTAAATGAAGGGGTAATCTTACTGATTTTTAAGTACCTCCGCCCCCTGATTTTCTGGAAAACTCATGGAAATTTTCTGGAATAGTCATGGAATTTCATTCCGGGAAAAGCGTATAAACCCTGCCAAAGCAGGAAAGAAGGTACCTACACTTACCGAGAGGTAGGTCATTCAATTTCGACTTTCTTTTTGGCAAGTTTTAATTAATTTTGTTTATTTTCGTCTTCTCCTTCTTCTTCGTCTTCTCTTTCTCCTTCTTTTCTTCTCCTTCTTTTTGTTGAAGTACTTCATTCTAACTTTCGACCAGGGTACCCTACCCTACCTCCAGTTCTTTCAAACTTTCTTATTCTCTCTTGAAAACGAAAATTCAATTCAAAATTATTTTCTTTATTTGTAGGTAAGTACCTACCTAGCTAGCTACCGATAAAGTCATTTCAAAATTCAAATTCTCAGGAAGATTTCTTTCTACCCATATTTAGGGAGATAGATAGGTAGGTATTTGTTTGGTCTCTTTTACCTACCTACCTACCTACCCACCCACCTACCTATGAATTTTGCTTGGTTCAGGGTACCAAAAAAATAGTGTAGTACTAATGCCCACCCACTGCCCACTCACGCTCAGACTAGAGGAGGAGAAATATCGATAGTTTTGACTATCGAACGCTATCGATAGTTGAGGCTTGACTATCGATAGTTTTCCATTCTGCACATTTTTCGTTTGTTTTGGTCGTTTTAGAAGTGAAAAGTCAATGCAAATCCTTACTACTTTTTGTTCAAGCTTTTTTTTGTATATAGGTACCTACCTACCTATATTGTGTAAAAAAAAAGAAAAAAAATGTTGAAATAAAAGAATAAAACCCTGTGACTGTGACCTAAAGACCTAATAATTTTCTTTAAATTAGGTTAGGCTAGGTCTTTTTGGGGGATAAGACCTTTAGAAACAAGGAAAATATAAAATAAAAACTATCGATAGTTTTTTTGTGAAAACTATCGATAGCTATCGATGGCGCCGACTATCGATAGTTCTCCTCCTCTAGCTCAGACCGTTTCACAGACCTCGGTCTGTCAGACAGTCGGAGTGTGTGTGACGGAAAAAGGTTGAGACCTATGTCTCTCAGACTCTCTGTGAGACCCAAGCACCCAAGTCTGTCAGATAGTCAGAGGGTGTTTGGCAGAAAAAGGTATGTCTCTCCTCAGGCTATCTAACATACCCAGGTCTGTGAGACCGCGGTCTGGCAGACCGTCTGATCGTGAGTGGCAGGCATTACGGTTCCAGTCAATGTCGATTGACTTATTTGACTTCAGTCAACCTTAGTGGAGGCGTACCTCAAGGTTCAAATCTGGCACCCCGATTCTGTAATCTGTTGGTGTGTAGGTAGGTAGTAGGTACTATTGTGTCAATATTTTCTTGAATTTTTTTTTTTTTTTTTTTCATTTGGTGGTCTCTTCATCCGTTCTTCTTCTCACTTCTTACGGTTTTTCTTTTATTTTTTCTCTCTCTCCCCTCCCCCTCTTCCTCTCCCTTCTTCCCTCTCTCTCTCTCTCTCTCTCTCTCTCTCCTTACCTCTCACTCTCGAGGCTCTCTCCCTCTCGCCCCCGCCTCCTCTCTCTTTCTCTTCCTCTCCTCTTCCTCTTCTCCTCCTCCTCTTTAAGACACCTCTTTTTCTTCTTCGTTCCTGTTTTTACCTAATTATTCTTTCTTTCCTTCCGTTTTCTTCGTCTCTCCTCCTTTGTTCTTTTATGTCCTTTTCTTCTCATTCGTCTTTTTCTCGTCTTTCTCCCCTCTTTCTCCTTCCTTTTTCTTTCGTCTTCTTCGTCTCTCCTCCTTTTGTTATTTCATGGTCTTTTCTCAATCCTTCGTCCTCCGTCTTTTCTTTTTTTCGTTAATCTCGGTAATTTTTCGTCTAAGCTGTGTTGTTGTGTAGGTTGTACTTTCCTCAGGGCTCGTTACAGCCTGAATGGGCCCTTTCGCTGTGTATCTCCAACAATTGGCTCCTTCTCACGTTTTTTTTTTTTTTTTTTTTTTTAAAGAAACTAACCAAAAG
>NW_007385161.1:0-3283 GCF_000475195.1 Diaphorina citri
TCATATGCGTTGTTTTGGTAATCTTCTTACCTACTTGTAGGTACAACACTTGAGCAGTTTCATGCATTTCAGGCCCATTTGAGCCAAATTCAGGTGCCTGTGTGAGCTATGTCGCTCGATACCCTATACATAAAATAAAATAGCAAATCCGCTGCCACTGATGAAGATTTCAACCGTAAGAGGTGTGTTTTAAGTGTTCATTTCGGGAAAGGAAATGATTCCGATGGTTCGCCATCTTGGATTTCCTATACAATATGGTTCCTTGGATTTTCTTGGATTAATACAGGCGCCATTTCAGTTTCCGAAAGTGAACCGGTTCCGTTTCTGAAAATTTCCCGGAAGGAAAATACACTTCATTTCAGAATAGGTATTCTTTTCTTCATAGCTCAACTGATGGCCACATTTTACATTTCGAAACAGGCCTGTAACTATCAACCCCTGACCTTGCTCAAAGAATAACTTGAACCTTTTTTTTACCAGTCCTATCACCCTACCATTCGGATAGCAATATTGTTTAGCTACCCTTGAATCCCTTTTTGTGAAATTCTTCATCCGAAATGCTGACCTGAAATGGCAGCAATATTGTTTAGCTACCCTTGAATCCCTTTTTGTGAAATTCTTGATCCGAAATGCTGACCTGAAATGGCGGCGTGTGTGAAAGAAGAAAATTCAAGTAATCAATCGCAAAAAGGAAAAGAAGGACCTTATCTTCTTCTTCTTGGTCTCTAATGTAGGGAAGTACCTACCTAACCTACCTACGAGTGGTTAATTGACTACCAGTAAAAAATGGTTTGAGCAACGTTCCTAGGGGAATCCTTCCTACTTTTTTTTATTTTTTTTTTTTTTAGCTCCAATAAACCCTGTTTATTCTTTATTGTGTTGTAGGTACATGAACGAAAACTTTGAGTTCAAAGTAGATATCTACTTACCAATACGTACATCATAAACAATGCAATTGTGTAGTGTTTTATTATGTTGTAAATGAACTTTCAAAAACTTTGAACATAAAAGTACCCATACATCATTTACAATGCAATTGCATTTCTATTGAACTGCACATAACACATTGTATTGTAGAGTGAAGTGCAGTAGTCTTCCATTAGAGCATAGGGCAGCTGACAAAATGATTGTTCTCCTCCAAATACTCTGACATTGTTTTGTGTTAGCCCTTAAACCTCTATCAATCAAAGACGATAATGATGTTTGTAGATCAATATAGTGATGCTGTCACCTGTCACATCTTCAAATGCCCTTCCGCGCGCCGTTCAATCGCAGATTGTCTGACAGATCTAGAGTTCGGATAGACCGTGGTCCGTCAGACAGTCGAAACGTGTATGGAAAGAAAATCTTCATATCTGGGTGGTCTTGAAGACCCAAATTTCTGAAGCTTTATCCACCACACTCGTTCTTACTGTCAGACGATCTGGGAGACCTATTTCGGGAGATTTTTCCACCAATGTTGTTCCCACTATCTGACAGACCTCAGTCTGGGTGCGAGTGGCTAGCATAATAAACATCCAAATGGTCTACTATGGGTCTTTTATTCTACTATGGGTCTTTTCCTTTTGCCTCCTCGGTCCACTGTTCTCTCAAGGGTTAACCTTCTCGTACCATCTGTTGTGTTCCTAAGGATATCTCGTGCATCTGTCCCAATGCCGCCCTTTTTTTTCCTTCTCCTCTTTCCTCCACCACCTCTGCTTTGTAAGATCCTCTCCCTAAATATTTTCTACTTGATCCTCGACGAGTTCAATCTCATTGCATGCCTCGGCCTTCGTAGCGTTCGCATCGGGAAGGCAGAGCTCCTGAGAAATGTGCACGCCTTGGCGTTTCTGTGACATGTGTGTGCTTCATCAGATTGGAGACTGGCGGAGTTTATTTCTTCACTTCCGCTGATTAAGTGATGAGGCTCGCTCTCTCGGATCGTTGGTCTCGGCCGAATCCAGATTAATTTCTTCAGTTTATTATTTTTTTCCATTTTTATAATTTTTTAAAGTTTATTTTTGTTTTTAGTGAATCTCTTTTTTTCGTTCTACAAGTTCGTCGTTTTTCGTAATCGGAGATTTTTTTCGTTACCTACGTAGATTTTCGCGTAAAAAAAATGTGTTAGTGTTGCCAAGGACCTATTGCGGGATAGGTTATTTAAACGCTTTTATTATCTGTTTTAAACAAGAACAATTTTCGTTTAAAACTCCACCGTCGTCAAAATGATTCGGACAAGCGGACCATTTTTGCTGACATTAAATTTGACGACTCGTCCCGTTCATGATAAACATCTATCGTAACAAAAATAAAATCACAGAATCACACAGATACAAAAAACACTTTTTCAAAACTTTTGCAATTCCGCAGAGGAAATTTCGTAACTCTTGTGTAACGTGGTGAAATCATGTGCAGGGAGTTTCTCAAATGCATTTTAAACTCAAATGTAAAACTTTTGCTCTCAACACGTGTTTTTTTTACGAGTAGGTAACCGCGTACCTCGTGCTATCACTCGCGTTTTGTTACTTGTTACGTGTTTTTGAAGGACGTGTGTTCCATAAGATCTCGGGGATTTTCCGAACCGAATATGACTTAAAAGGTTTTAATTTTAAAGAACTTTTAGAATTGAGTACCTATGTTTTAAGTCTTTAAATTTCGAAGCTGTGGAAAAAGAGTAAGAAGGAGAAGACACAAGCCCCAGAAGAATAGAAAATTATGTTTTGGTTGTGATGATCGTAATCGTAATCTCAATGCTGTTGAACTGAAGAACCAAGTTCCAGGCGAGGTTTCCGAGTAGGTATTCCTAAGGCCAGCCACTCACTATCAGGTAGACCTGACAGACGGACCTTTTCAGCCGTACCTATCAGGTCTACCTGATAGTGGCTGGTCCAATACAGAAAGGCTGCCTCTGGATTCATTCCACAAATTCCACATTCTGATGAACCATTAGCTCAATTTACAGCACGAGTTACGTGAAAGCAATGAAGAAACGTGTCGTCAGGCAGTAGCGTGCAAGAAACGTGAATATCAACATAGAATCTTACATTTCGATCCTAAGTTCCTAAGGAGCGTTGTCATATGCAGCATTCCTCAAAAAATCTTTTGTGCACATCACACGACTTCCCTTACATACCTACCTACCTTTTAGCTATTGGTTAAAAATTGAAAGATCGAGAATTCCGGAATACACCAAGTTCCGGGGGTATTTTTCAGGCTGACCAATCCGACCATCCTAAATCGTTCCTGATTTTCGAACCCAACAACAGATCCTGTTCAGAACATCATGTCGCGTGCTCTTCCAGAA
>NW_007385162.1:0-3282 GCF_000475195.1 Diaphorina citri
TCAACGTGAAGAAGAAAATGACGAGGGGAAAGAAATGCCGGTAATTGTGGAAATGGCAGTAGTTTGGTTTTCAACAGTAACAACTGAATATGTATAGAGGAATAAATGAGAACGATGCCAATGTCTTGACAATTTTCTCGATAGTCGAAATCGTCCGATGTTGTTGGCAATGACAGATTCTGCTATAAAACACGCTTTTTTAATCACTATTAGGTACAATTCCATTCAATGTTTCACCTTGGCGATTGCAAAACAATTGTTTTATTCGACAATATACAGGGTGTTTAAACTATAAGCCAAACAAAAGTTACTTTGCAAACCAGACATGGGCAGGAACGTATTATTAGCATTAGAATGAGCACCATGATGAACAAAACTTGAACCATCCCGTATAGAAATCAAATAGAAGAGGCGTTCTGTTCAATAAAAATACAATTTGTTTTTTATTAATCCAACCTGAATTTATAGCCCCTGTGGTAAAACTAACATGCTGTTAATTTCTGCAGCAATTATGATTGGCCGTATTAATTGTTTTGGTATTAAGTCTGAGCTGCAATTCATTGTGCGGACTTGAAAGTAAAGCCTGATTCACACTATAGTGCCAGTCAAGGTCCAGTCACGGTCCGGTATCGGTCCGATCAAATGATTGTTGAAGGCAAGTAAATGCGAGTGTACACACTAGACGTTCTAGTCAAGGTACGGTAACGGTCAGCTCACAGAATTTGGAACATTCTCGCGACGAATCTTTTTGATCGGACCGAAACTGGACCGTGACCGGAGCGAGACTGGCACTGTAGTGTGAATAGGCAGCGATCAAGCAACGATCAACATTCCGTCGTTCAGACCAACTAGAAATGAAAGAAAAATGACCGAAGCATGAACGTTGCTTGAACGATAGTGTGAATACTCAATCTTTTGATCGGACCGTTACCGGACCGTGACTGGACCTTGACTAGCACTATAGTGTGAATCAGGCTTTAGACTTTTGGCACTAAGCTAACAGGGGATAGCTTAATCTTACGTGGAAGAATATCCTCTTTTATAATTATAAGGGTTTAAAATCTTAAAAAAGCTAAAATAAATAATAAAAGTGTACAAAAATAAGGACTAAACATTCTTTCAACACAAGTTTAACGAAGGTCTTGTTTCAAAGAAGAAGAGAAAAAATAATTGATATTTACAAATCAAAAATATATGTACTTCTTGAAGAAAATAATTAGGTAGGTAACGTGGGAAAGGCTGCCAATTTTCAGGGATTTAAATTTGTCGAAGCCGAAGTACGAAATTTGTTTTCGACGTTCATAATCATATAATCTATTCAAACAAGATCTTCAATTAGCGAAAAAGTAACTTTGGCACCGAGACTTCTTATTATACAACAAAAGAGAATACCTTATCCAAATGTCCAAGAGGAAAACTTATGATTAAGCTGAGCTGCCTACTTCGAAGAGGTCTTTTCATAAGCATTATAAGCAGTTGACTACAGCAAAAGAAGTATACATAAGTAAGAAATAATTAAAAACCGATCGAAATCCTGATTAAATACGTGCATCATATTATGAAATACGTTTGTAATTTTGTAATAGACCATAATTTTCTACCTTTAATGAAATACTAAGTGTCAATGTCAATCCAAAGTCTCAACGCTCAACCTAAGGGGAAACATTATTATTAGTAAATTTTACTAGTGGACTCAGTAACTAATGTGGAATTGAAATACATATTAATGTGTCGATATTTAGAAATGAATTTCGTAAAAAAAAGAACTCCAAGAAAATGAGTGTTAATATGTGTAGGCATAATAATAGAGTGTCGGCTTGGTCATAGCCCATAGTGAACCATGTTGTGATCACACATTAATACATATAGGGTGTCCTGAGAAATCTGGAGTGAAACTAAAAACATGGGTTAGGTATAGGAATGTTGGAAAAATTGTCATCTCCACTAGTACTATAGAACGGTATTTCTGACATCTCCACTAATATAGGTAACTTAATTGGAACATTTCAAGTGTTGGAAAAATTGTCATCTCCACTAATAGGTAACAAACTGGTAGATTTTAAATGTTTGGAAATTTGTCATCTCTACTAGTACCTATGTAAGTGCAGACAATATGCAACTGTAGGTCTGACATCTCCACTAATACCAAGCTAAACTTAAAAGAAAAGAAAGAAATTATATATTCCGTGCCCCAGAAAAATATCTCATTTCAACTTCTTGAGGCACCCCGTTATCATACACTTGGTTTTATAATTCTAATAAAAACCTATAATGGGTTTGGCTCGAGGCTTTTCCTAATTAAAAATCAAAGCCATATATCAAACTTTTTCTCTCAAATCGAATAATGTTCAATAATATAAAACACATTGGAAATGATGGGCTCGCATGTAATTTGTTTTGATATGAAACATATTGAAAATACGAATGAAACCATATTGAATACAAGTTTTGATTCACAGGTAATATGGATATGTGGAATGGAGACTACATGGAATTTTTCATACTCGATGCTGATATTTGATTAAACCACCGAACATTTTGCCCGCGAGTATCAAATCGGGTACGAAAAGATCTCAATTCCTTTCACCTTTGCAAGCTTTGAGGCAAAATTTCCGTTGTCTGATGCAGAAATGGAATAAGAATCTGGAGATAAAACCTGATTTCTCCTGGAGCCAGAAACCTTTTCAAAATCAGATCGGACTGGAGTCAGAGAGTCAGTTTGTTCCAAGAACGTCAGTTTCCTTCCGACTGTTAAATTTCGCCTCGGATGGAAATCAAACTGGCGAACTAGTGCTCTATTTTCCAAACCAACTAGTCAGGCATTTAGCTTTTAACTTTCATTTTCAATCCAACCACTGCCTATTGATGTTATGACGAAAGTAGAGGGTGGTGGAGGGACTTACCTTTCTTTTGATTGAAGGAGAACAGGTCATCGAGGAACTCTTTCCGTTTGGGCTCGTCACTCAGCTCGTACAACTGTAAGAAGAAGAAGAAGAGATACAAAGTTTGTTAAAATTGATGTCAACACAAGGAATAGGGTACTGGAAGAAGAAGGGGAAGACACAAAATCACAAAAAGTTTGTTTTCAAATGGATGTCAAAACGAAGAATAGGTTGCTGAGTGACCTTCTGGACATGCTCCCAGAAAGTTTAAATTTCTACATTATGTTTCTAATCGATCCTCAAAGAAGTTGAAAAGAACTTCTTAAAACGTAATTTTTTTCTTTGCTGTGAAAATCACCTTCCTGGTAAAAATAAATAAATAAATAAATAATAATAATCT
>NW_007385163.1:0-1520 GCF_000475195.1 Diaphorina citri
GAGTGTTCTGGAATTAATTGACAAAGGAGGAGGAGAAGAAGAAGAAGGAAGCAAAGAGGAGGAGGAAGAGAAGAAGGGGGAGGGGGAGGAGGAGTAAGAGGAAGAAGAAGAAGAAGAAGCTCCGTCTAGACAGAGGACGAAAAAAGTACGAAGCTAGGAAGGAGCTTCTTTTAAAAATCGATAGAAGAGGAGGGAAAAAAAAAATCGGAGAAAAAATTGAACTTTTAAAAAATCTTTCTTCCTCTCTTTTCCTCTTTCGCTCTCTCTCTCTCCCTCTCTCTCTCTCTCTTGAACTTTCCTTCCAATGTCATCTCTTTCTATTTTCCATTTTCTCCCTCCCTCCCTCCCCCATATTTCTCTCTCTCTAACTTCCCTTCTCTTTCGAATTTTCATTTTCTTTCTCTCTCCCTCTCCATCCTCCTCCCTCTCTCTATCTCTCTTCCTCCCTCTCACTTTTTTTCTTCGAACCCTTTCGAAAGCCCTCGAGATGGGAAAATGATCTCCTCTTAATAATGTAGATATACGCCGAGAGCTAACAGCATTTATTTTAACTTTAGTAGGGGAAAGGAGCCTATTTGGTACCTTTCAGTTTTTCTGGAATCTATTAAATTCTAGTAGCCCTCTAATAGACTCAGGCGTTAGGCCCTTTAATTTACCTTTCTTAGGGGGAAGAGGCCTGTTCGGGGCCCCCTTCAGTTTTCCCATAGTGTAGATATGCCCCAATAGCTAGCGCCATTTATTTTACCTTTATTAGGGGAAAGAAGTTTGTCTGGCACCCCTTCAGTCTTTCTAACACCGCGCCAAGAAATAATGTTCCCTCATAAAATTTCACTCGGTAACTGCGAGACCATTTTTCATTTCACCTCTTCTCTCTCTCTCTCTCTCTCTCTCTCTCTCTCTCTCTCTCTCTCTCTTTATTTCGATAAATAAAATCTTTCACATAGATGAAAAGAGAAAGAAAGCGAGAGAGAGAGAGAGAGAGAGAGAGACAGGAAATAGAAGACAAATTAGATGTTACACATTAACCCTGTTAGAACTTACCTTGAGAAAGAGAGAGAGAGAGAGATGGAAAATGGAGAGAGAGGGAGCAATAACGGGGGAAAGAAAGAGACAGAGAGGAATGAAAAGGGACAGAGAGAGAGAGAGAGAGGGAGGGAGAAAGAGAGAAACGGAAGGAGATAAGAGAATACAAGAAAAGAGAAGAGAAGAGACTAAGGTAAGTATACCAGACACAGAATATAGGAAGAGAGAGTAGAGAGAAAGAATTTAGTACGTATATTAAAAGAGAGGAAAAAAGAAGAGAAGAGAGGAGATAGAACTAAGTTATATATTACAGAGAGAGGAGAGAGAGATATAGCATAGACGACCAAGTTGTATATTACAGAGAGAGAGTAGAAGTATACGGGAAGAATAGAAGAGAGAGAGCACTAAGTTGATGTAAACAGGACGGAGAGAGAGCAGAGCAAAGAACAAATTGGTGTAGTTGCACGTCTTTGCAGAAATTCGTGTAAAAAATAGAG
>NW_007385163.1:2585-3281 GCF_000475195.1 Diaphorina citri
TAATATACCAAAAAAAAAAAAAAAAAAAAAAAATACATTTCCGAGGCGGCTCTGAGCTTCACGACAAAGAAGTAAAGTCATGCTTAATAAGTAAAGATTTACAGAATACTTTTCCTAGATTTACTAAAGTTCTTTGCTCTTTTCTGCCACACAAATTTAGGCCCATAGAAAATTCAGCAATTGAAGAAAACAAAATAAGGAAAGTAACAAAGCTGGTAAGTGTACTAACAAAATTGTATGAATTGAATAAAAATAAAAAGCTTTGTAAATAGAGAGAGAGAGAGAGGCAATAATAAGTGACCTAAATTTTCATGTCTTTCTCTCTCTCTCTCTCCCTTTCTTCTCTTTCTTTACTTTATACTTGTCTTTTTTTCATGTTTTTCACATTTTTTTGTAGCAAATAATAATAATATCTAGTAACAATAAAAAGTGACAATATTAGCGCCTTTGAAACAGTGTTGCCAACGGTTGTCATGTCAGCTGACACGTTTAATATACGTCTCTCTCTTCTCTCTCTCTCTCTCTCTCTCTCTCTCATTTCTTCAGCAAGGTCTCTTTGCTACTTATTTTAATATTTCCCTTCTTAAAAAAAAAAACTGTCCTTTGCTTTCTAGTTGGCTTTTTTTTTCAAAGGGAAAAAATGTTGATATTGAAATATATTCCAAAGTTCCATTGTTTTTTTTTTTTTTTTTTTTT
>NW_007385164.1:0-1874 GCF_000475195.1 Diaphorina citri
ATTAATTAGATTCATATTAGACACCCAAATTAGATAATGGCTTACCTTATTTTATAGTTGACTAGGGTTCTTAGTTGTCTAAGACTACTAAGTCAACTAAGAACCCTAGTCAACTATAAAATAAGGTAAGCCTTAAACAAGGTGTATTCTATTCCATTCTATGCCATCCGGTATTAAAATAAGTGGTAATTCAACAACTTACTTTCAGACTCATTCATTGGCCACCGAATTATCTCCGAGATTGGTAATGTCAGGTGTGTTACTGGTTCGAGGTAACTTGGTAAGTAGGTAATCTTCTTGCCCGCGTTTTCCCTTTCTTGTGGATTTTTCCAGGAGACTTTCTCTTTGTTGTTTGTTTGTTGTTTTTTATTTTTTGTTTGTAAGGGGAGGGGTCTATGCAAAGCACGGGTCTACGGGAGGCAGATTGGGAAGACAGGACCATTTGGAGGAGGAAGCTTGTCGAGGCAATGGATCAACTTCGGTCTGAGATGCCACGGCAGTAAGTAAGTAAGGGAAGGGGTCATTTTGTTTTAGGAGTTTTTTAGGGGTTTTTGATAGAGGGAACTGTAACTGCTAAGGACTTATCGTCCCGAAAGCGAAGGGAGAAGAAAGACAGGATAGGAGAAAGCCATCCGTTCCGGAAACGAACCTTATCCTGTTTAGGTTAATATCCGCACCGAGCGGGAATGGAACCCTCAACCTAGCACTTGGCAGGCGCGCTACGCGCTACCCTCCCAGCTAACAAGGCTGTCTTGACTACCTTCTGATGTGTTCTTATGGTCAATGTCACTCCCTGGACCCAGAAGCATTTTATCAAGCTCATTAAATCATGCTCAAATCATTTTATCACATTAAATCATGCTCAAATCATTTTATCAAGCTCAAATCATTTTATCAAGCTAATTAAATCATTCTATCAAATGCCTTTTCGGATCTACATTATATATTATTAGAATGTATAAATTGATACCTGATAGGTACCTACTTCCTAATCATAATTTCGTATAACGAGCCACACATCCACCACGGTTTCTCCGCGTAGCACCATTGTCCTCCAAGTTAGGGTCGGCTCCATACCTTAATAGGAGTTATATAAACTTCTTTAAACTGGTGTTATTATCATCATCGGATGACGACCTCATTTCCCTGAAAGTCAGGATACGCTGTCATATTATTCGTGATAATAATAATAATAATAGTAAGACGTGTTTAAATTCGTCTCATAAGCTAAAATTCCTATGTGGTACAATGTGGTTTCGCGCCGTAGCGCAAACGTTTGTCAAAAACGTTAGTAAAAGGGTGTATTAGTATCATGCGTTTGCTACGCGCAATCCATTCCAGTTGAGTACTTATTGGGAATTTATATGCTCCTTAATGAGACATATATACATCGTCTTACTATTATAAATTTATTAATCAACCCGAGACTAAATATGACGCAGCTATCCTGAGCGAGCAGGGAAATGAGTGACTCATCCGATAGTATGAAATAACACCAGTATACGAGTTACTAGTATAACTCGCTATTTAAAGGTCAATGAGCAGACCCTTTACTTGGTAGTGGGAGGACAAATGGTCAGCTCTCGGAACTGTGAATGTGGTGGCTCGTTTACTACCTAAATTGATGATAAAATGAAGTCAATGAATCACTCACAATTTAACATATAGTCTATAGAGATCATCGCGCAGTTTAGTAAAAAGTCCTGAACGCCATGCCTCGATGGCTCCATGAAATTAACTGGAATGCGCGCTGCTAACATCGCCAATGTTAAATTAAAGTCATGTACAGTACTTTTCCTAATTTACTTTGTCCTTGTGGGACATATTCCAATATATATTTTGCGGATGGTATCTATATATAATAACTTATTTAA
>NW_007385164.1:1994-3280 GCF_000475195.1 Diaphorina citri
CCTTGTGGTCTTCTTTTAGTCATTTACCGCTTCCTTTTGGGGGGGGGTGTCACAGTTAATTAGTTAAGAAAAAAAGGGCACTTACCACCATGTAGGCATCGCCTATAGTTTCTACTTTGTACACGTCATAGCCTTTGATAATCCTATCGAATAATGTGTAGAGATCATTGAGGAAATTCACCACCTGCAGAGAAAAAGAAACATGTAAGTTTCAGAACAGGACTAGATAAGGTTTTATTGTTTTTTCCCCAATTTTAGGCGTTTTAACACTACGGAGAGTAGGTCGTTCGCGCTGATACTCCTATATATGAAGTTAAACAGGTTGAGGGCTTTTAGATAGGTATAACAAAAGGGTGTCCATACCTTCGACCTTATGGTAAATGCAGTTTTTTTGTGTTATTATGTCACAACTTTGGTGCTCACTGCAGCATTGTAGGATTTTTCCAATATCTCAATAATCCTAAAATCCAATGTTTACCTACCATGCTGGCACCGGTCGCTATGCGCATTTATATTACATAGCTACTCATTTTCCTCACGAGGCTGAGTGGGCCCCGTAACGGCCAGTCACGGAATCAATCATTTGCATGATACAAATTTCTTGACCCCGCCGGGAATCGAACCCGGGTCTCCCGCGTGCAAGGCGAGCGCAGTGACCACTACGCCATGGGAGCTGACGGTACATTACTATTTGGACACCCGGTACATATTCAGAGATTCCGACCCGATATTTATTATTTATTAATTCATACAGACGCTAGACGCATACAATTCCTGTCCTACATTATTCGGACTGCCACAGGCAAGGTCGAAGGTTTGGCACAACCTGGTTATTATGCGAATCATTCAATCAATATTCAATCGATAATTCGATACCTACTAGGAGTCGGGATGGACGGAAAACTTTTATATTCTCGTGCAAAAAACTTAGGACGGATCGACTTTTGGATCTATTAAGCGCTAGGCCGCGGGTTCGATTCCCGCCCGGGGCGGATTTTATCCTGATGGGATAATGTTCGTTCTCGGAACGGCTGGCTTTCTCCTATCCTCTCTTCCTTCTCTCTTCGATTTCGGGACGATAAGACCATAGCACTTACAGTTCCCTCTGTCAAACGGTCAAACCTCTTTTTTTTAAAAAAAAGGTACCTATATATCTTAAAGACAACAATACATCATGGTATGTTTATTTACAAAGTCGGTAGGTAGTCGTAATTGATGATTCTCATGAAAAATATAACTGTCCAAATGTATTTTTTTCGTAAAGATCGTCAAAAATAATAAATAAT
>NW_007385165.1:0-3271 GCF_000475195.1 Diaphorina citri
ATAGAACATAGAACAGAATATACCTACCTTGTTTATCCTGCCAGATCTACGCGGTCTATTCCTATTCAAGGCTACGTCAAGGGATCAACAAGGTCCTCAACAAAGGCATCTCATCTTTAGCAGCACGCAACAGCTACTCCATATGGCAAAACGTCAAATTGAATTATTGAAATCCAATAAAAAAAAACCCCAGAGTATAATAACAATAATTGATTTTTAATATATTTTTTTCACATCTACAAACAAGAAGAAGTATATTTTTTCAGCCACTTATACAAATTATCCTTTCTTTGAAAGAAAGGTTTGCCATACATAAGGTGATTCGAAAGGAATTTAATAGTGGTTTATCAATAAGTCGAGGGTAACTTGGCATGAATGAATGAAATTTCGTGCTAGGTATTTGTACATTACATAACGTACTACATAGGTACATAAGTAAATAAGTATGTACTTCATGTACAGTTATATACATAGAAAGTATACAAAAAGTTGGTAATTTACTTGCTAGAGCCGTTGGGGGATGTTGAGAGAGAGAAAAAGAAAAAGAGAGATAGAGAGGAAAGAGAGAAAAGAGAGAGAGAGAGAGAGAGAGAGAGAGAGAGAGAGAGAGAGAGAGAGAGAGAGAGAGAGAGAGAGAGAGAGAGAGAGAGAGAGAGCGGAGGAGAGGAGGAGGGAGAGAGAAAGACAAACTGAACGATACCAGAATAGCAGGGCTTTTAGCTCTCTCTTCCTCCTGTCCTATCCTCTTTCAGTCGGCAAGGCTCTTGCTTGTAATAGGGTAGTCCTATTTTAGGACGCGGGCCGCCCTAGCTTGGGCGCCGGAATCGCGAATGTTCCCGTCTGGGAGATCACTGAAAGTCGTCAAATACATTGCAGGGTGATCTTAATACATATTTATCATACAGACCATAAAGTAATAGTCGAAGATTTCAAACAGAAAGAGAGAGGGAGGAAGGAGGGATAGAGGAAAGAGAGAAAGGAGAGATAGAGAGAGAAAAGAGAGACGAGTACAGTTCCCTCTGTCAAACCTTTAAAAAAAAAGTCACTAGAGGGGAAAAAAGGCATTCATACGGTGTGATCTCGTAATGACCCAGCAGCCCAAGCACCTAGAGAATATTGTGTCTCTTTTCGCAGTTCTCGCGTGCTAATCTGGTCCATGAAGTCCCACCTGATAGGGACATACTATCTACTACGGGATGGATCTCCTACAACACAGACCATCTCCTGGGAAAAGGGCTTCTCCAAACACCCTCTGGGGGTCTTCCAGAAAATGGGTTAATGGCCACCATTGCCCATTGCGTCGGCGTCGAGAAAAGCGTTCGTGACACAGTGTCCCCCATTGCGTCGGCGTTGTGAAAAGCGTTCATGACACAGCGCGGGTTAAAACTTTCATACCAGACGCTTATTGTGCTCTTGAATCTGCTGAATCGGTCCTCTCAATTTCTCCATTCTCTTCTTAGTCTTCGGTCTTTCTCTTCTAGGTCGCGGACACACACGGGTCGATTTATTTTTAAAGAGGTTTGATAGTGGGAACTGTAACTGGTAAGGTCTTATCGTCCCGAAACCTTACCCGTTCAGGATAAAATCCTCCCCCGAGTGAGAAACGAACCCGAGACTTGGCGCTACCTTCCAGTCTATAGTCTGGCTACACACGGATCGAACTCAGCAAAAGATCTACCAAAGCTGCATTTTCCCCTCGGAAACTGAAACGACTTCCCTTCTTCAATAAAGCCTAGTTAGCTTGGTTGGTAGCGCGTCTGCTTTGTAAGCGCTAGGCCGCGGGCTCGATTTCCGCCCGGGGCGGATTTCATCCTGAACGGATAATGTTTGTTCTCGGAACGGCTGGATTTCTCCTGTCTTGCCTTCCTTCTATCTTCGAATTTGAGACGATAAGACCTTAAGCAGTTACAGCCAGCTCCCTCTGTCAAACCCCTTAAGAAAATCTGTGAAATTGGGCTCTTTTTCGATGGGACCTTTGAAACTCCCTAAATCATCTTAATGGGCTTTTCACTCGTGAGTTGCAGTTGCATTTCATTTGATGTCTCCTTCAAAATAGTCTCGTTTCAAAATTCGGACCTCAATCTCTGCAATCATTTGGTCTGCATCCCCCCTCGCACATTCCTAGCGATCATTTCGTCCAGTTATGTGTGTCTCTTTCTTTCTCTTTCTCTCTCTCTCTCTTTTTCCAGTGTGTGTACTCTTTAGAATGGAGCATTGGACCAGATAGTCTGCAAAATTTGCACCAGAATGGAGGTCACTGAAGGTTATTCGATCCACCCACCATACCCGGTTTCGACTCTCGTGAACCGGACTCCGACGGAGGGCGGCGCGAGACTGGACCGCTTTCCGCATTTTTTTTTTTTTTAAGAAACTTAAACCAAGTTAAACCATCAGGTTGACGTGAATCTAGAGTAGTCTAATTGGACCACTCACTAAAGGGCACGCTTTTAGGATTGAGCCACTCACTAAAGGACACGCTTTTAGGATTGAATACCTCTCTAAAGGGCACGCTTTTAGAATCAAACCACTCAGTAACCGGCACGCTTTTTTCTCTCACGAGCCGCCACGGACTTAACATTCCAGTCTACTATCTCATTGTGGATTTGTGGAACACTTTGCGTCCGGCTCAATATTTCATTCATTTGTGAAGAGACGATGTGATTGCGATTTTAGAAAAGTGGTTTCTCGCTTCGCTCTGTCGTTTCACCAGTTGTCTGGTGAGCGCGTTCCATACGGCCGGTAGGTACTTAGCACTACATACAGGGTGTGATCGAAAGTCAAAACGAGGGGACATTTTTACATGGTTTTCACCAGAGGCAAGCAATCTGGTCGGCACGGGATTCACATATCCCTAATACGCCATCGGAGTGAGTGAGTTTCACCAGTGGCAGAGGTGACAGCACTTTGAATGCACCTCCGTCACGGGAAGACCTTTAGTAAAGCAGTAGGCACTTAGGTAGGCAGTCAGTGTTATATTGGAACGTGTGCTCCACATCAAGAATTCACTTAACTCCATACACAAAAAGTTCACTTTGAGGCTTAGTTATAGGGGCAAAGAGTCCCAAAAGATGGGTTAAGCTTATACGAATCCACATGAAGAATTGAACACCCACTTACTTAGTTATAGGGGCAAAGAGTCCCAAAAGATGGGTTAAGCTTATACGAATCCACATGAAGAATTGAACACCCACTTACGGACCACCCTGTACATTTTGCACGGTACATAAAATCAAGTGTGTGCCTCGCACGGTTCATATTTATTTCACTCCAC
>NW_007385166.1:0-775 GCF_000475195.1 Diaphorina citri
TGACCCCCGAATGACTGGATGAGCAAGAAACTTAATATCATCCAGATATAGTTATTTAAGTTCAGATCTTGGGATTAGGAGACCCCCTCAGCGAAGAGGATATTCAATTCTACCTTCCATTTTGCAAATTTCTGCAAATATTGGCAGATGAGAGACTTGATCCTCAGATATGCCCCAAATCCTCTCTATCGAATCCTGATGTGTAGGTAGTTTAAAAATTCTAGACTTCCTACGATAATGATACCTGCAAGGCCTCTATTTATTATGTCTTGGTCTAAATCCAATTCAAAGCAAATAGCACAGAAATTCACAGAATGCAGACAGATGACCTTCTTCTCCTTACGCTGCTCGGATGTAATATTGTAAGGAGTGTACCAAACCAGTGAGTGTGGGTGTGTTTATGTACCGGGTTGAGATAGGCCATTCCCGTCCTTTCTTGGCGTGTGGAAAATGATGTGGTAACTTAACACAGCCTTCAGAGTGTACCAAACCAGTGAGTTTGGGTGTATTTATGTACCGGGTTGAGATAGGCCATTCCCGTCCTTTCTTGGCGTGTGGAAAATGATGTGGTAACTTAACACAGCCTTCATGAGCGTGTAAAGTTGGCGGGAAATTCGAAATTTTAATTTTTTTCCGCAACTTGTACAATCTGAGAATTCATTTTTTACTTCTTATCTCGAGTTTGCACGTTTATAGTATACTTTTCATTTATATTAGATATTAAAAACAAGCGAATTACAAAGCAAACAAAAATAAATATAAAATAAATTTTAAA
>NW_007385166.1:869-3277 GCF_000475195.1 Diaphorina citri
GGTATTAGGTCACACAAATCTCACTCATGTGCACCTAATGAAGAAAGAACAACCCACGGAATGTGAGATCTGCTCCTGTAATCTTACAGTTAAACACCTCCTTAAATACTGTCTCAAATACCAAAACATTAGGGACCCTAATGATCTGTATGCCTGTTTAAATGATGATACTACCCCTGTTCTCGATTTCATAAAAAAGACCAACCTCAAAATGTAAACCTTTCCCTATCAGTGTATATAACATTTTATGTTTATGTTAGCACACTTTAATAAATGTTAATAAAAAAAAAGATTAGGTATTATTTTGTCCCTTAGACCTCGACTTTCTTCAATCTTTGGATGTACGACACAAAACAAGCGCATCACTTTCTTTGAGTAAATCTGGTTTGGTTTTGAACGATATACCATTAAACATAACTGTTTAGCGTCAGTACTAATGACGCTGTACATATCAACCTCGTCTTCCAATGTTCAGAGTTTACCAGAGTCCATAATACTCTGGAGTATACAGCACAGATATAGCCCGGAGGCAATTGTGAAAGACAAGAACACGACGCAGAAGAAGAAGAAGAAGAACTGAAACTTCTAACAAGTTTATGTTGTGAGATCTCAGTCTTTACCATTTCTCTTGCCAGGAACTTAGAGCTCTGCCAAAGTACCTTATAGGTATTTAACGTGATCTTTTATCAGAGCAGATATTGAAATATTGAATCAAACATTCAGCGAGTTAATGAAAAAAAAAAAAAAATAATAATCTAGTTTAGGTACTTCTTAGGAGTTCGCAGGTACTTCGTATGTTCCTACAAAGATGGTTTCCCGGAATGTGCAGGAAAATGGATAAGGGATGTAAGGATATTGAGGAGTTCAATAAAAATAGATTACCTACGATGATGTCATGCTGACAACAACTATCCCTTATGCCAGGTCCTTTGTTATGTTCTGAATAATCTTTGCCAATTTCAGTTGCATAATCTCTGCCTAGCAGCCAAGGATTTTCATTCCATAGAGCCATCCTTTGAGATGGGCGAGCTAGAGTTGCAATAAACTAGACTGAACTCTTTTCTTCAACACTAATGAATGTTATAAATAATTATGTGTGTGATATATTCTGGTATGCATATTATTTTCCACACTGATTTATATGCAGCATGGTCAGTGATTATGCTAGCACTGTCATTACCATAAATCCCTATTGGAATTGTGTAGGCAGACGTACCAACAGGTTATTTACAACTTGCGGTTTCCTAGTTCCATTCCTTTGTTTGGAAATGTTAGATACTTGTATGATCGATTGGAACCTTGGTCATGAAACTGCATCGAGTCCATTCCTCTTTCTGTACATCAAACTTGTACAGTAGACTCTAGTGACTAGTTTCTAGTCAATAGAGAAATACCAACTGCTGAAGACAAATCTTTTGTAGATGCCCGAAAATATAAATATGAGTCGACATTGATTTAGGTAATCTTGATAAAGATACCGTCACATATTACTATGTATTTGGCTACTTTTCGCCTCACCTATCTTTAATACAACCTAGACACCATTTTGTTTAGCGTAGGCAGAAGCTTCTGGGTCTTCAGACTGGCCTCTCCTCTTTTTCTTCTCGTAACAAAATGACCAAATAGAGAATAGCACACGGTATTATGGTGCTCCAATGTTCCATGTGAATGAACTTATGTTCCATCGACATTGGAAATATCAAGGACGCCCAAATTTGAAATCCATGACCAACGGACTTGCCTGACTTCTTATTGAGCCTATAGATGAGCTTCAAGGCCAAAGGCCTAAAATCCAACTTTATTTTCAAAATTCTCGTCAACCCTACACTACCTATTCAATTAATTTTGAAAGAACTTTTAGTGGGAAAGTGTCCAAAGTCACTCAGATGAATCATATAGTGGTTGAAAGAAATTTTGACCCGCTACAACAAAAGCTTTTCCAGCAACACACAAGGAAAGCTTTTAATAGGTATGTATGTATGTATGTACTAGTGTAACCAATCGAGTTAGTGATGATACCTCTGATAAAAACTTACACCCATATGTAGGCAATCACGTGCATACATATCATTTTGGTATGGAAGTGTACTCAGACTTACATTCATAGCCATGTCTGCACGCACACAATGCTTATGGAAAATTCAGAATCGTAAAACAGGTTACTGGTAGTTAGCATGGTATTGATACTGATAACAATGGGCGTCTATTTATAGCCAAAGTATTGTCTGCTTAAATGGCGCTCATGAGCATCGTGTAATCACATGTCTAGTCTCATGCTCCCTATTCAATTAATTTTGAAAGAACTTTTAGTGGGAAAGTGTCCAAAGTCACTCAGATGAATCATATAGTGGTTGAAAGAAATTTTGACCCGCTACAACAAAAGCTTTTCCAGCAACACACAAGGAAAG
>NW_007385167.1:0-3276 GCF_000475195.1 Diaphorina citri
ACCTCCCTTCATCCCACTCCTATTTCCTATTGTAATTTCTTCCTTCCCTTTTTGAATCATCTTATTTTCACTTCTCCCCACTTCATACTCTTCTCTCCCCCTATTCCCTCAGCCTCTTTAGCTCTCTCTTTATATCACTTCTCACACTCTCCCTCGCTCTGCATCTCTTCTTTTTTGTACTATATTTTCATCCACTCTTTTTTCTCGTCATCTTCGTTATCTCTGTAAGAATGCATGTAAGTCTGTTCATCTCTTCTTCACATTAACATACAATGTCTCAGATATTTACCATTATACAACCAATTATGTTTTGATTGAAAAGAAAAGCTCATTAACCTAGTACCTAAAAACTCTCTCTCATGTTAAAACATTTCACTGCTAATTCTGGTGACCTAGCTAAGTCTAAATAGGGAAGAACTTCGGAGCCCACGCGTCTCAACTTCTCTCGCGAGCTCAAAATTAGAATTTACTCTTTGAGTGTGAAGCAAGGGTAAATGGAAAGAAAACACTACAATTAAATTACCCCCAATTTACATATTCCACTTAATTTTATTAATCACCGTCGTGACAATTCTAGTGGGTAATGAAATTCCCACTAAGCCTGGTTCTGTTTTATGAGCGAACATAAATCCGAAGAGCTTCATTTTGAAGATTAGTTTAAGGTTTTTATAATGGAGCACTTGCAAAATATTTTATCTTCGTTTCGTAGGAGTGTAGGAGTTGAGGATAAAGTGGTTTTCAGGTTGCATTGCATAATGGAGCACTTGCAAAATATTTTATCTTCGTTTCGTAGGAGTGTAGGAGTTGAGGATAAAGTGGTTTTCAGGTTGCATTGCTTATACCTTATAATATAAATGATTCATTTGAAGGCTAAAGCGACTCAAAATACAAAAATCCAGAAGCTCCAACTCATTTCTGATAAAGAGGAGTAATATTTTCGTAAATTCATTTTCGGCAGGTATAAGAGGTCTTGAAAATCAGCCGTGTGCAAAGCCTGCGAGTACACTTAATTGAAAACAGGCAGGAAAAGTACCAAACCCACTCCTATTCATTTTAAGATTTCAAAAATGAAGCCGAAAATTCCGTATTTCTGATAAAGAGGAGTAATATTTTCGTAAATTAATTTTCGGCAGGTATAAGAGGTCTTGAAAATCAGCCGTGTGCAAAGCCTACGAGTACACTTAATTGAAAACAGGCAGGAAAAGTACCAAACCCACTCCTATTCATTTTAAGATTTCAAAAATGAAGCCGAAAATTCCGAATACATAAAAAGGAAAACGTGGAAGGAAACACGTAAGTGCACTACAGGATGCAGGTGATGGGAATAAAATGCTGATTCCTAAATATCGGAGAAACTGAAGCAGCAAAGCAGCAGCATGCTGATGAGGCAGCAAAACACCCTGCTGAGGCATATGGTCGTCTAGGCCCTAGAATAATATGCACTACAGGATGCAGGTGATGGGAATAAAATGCTGATTCCTAAATATCCGAGAAACTGAAGCAGCAAAGCAGCAGCATGCTGATGAGGCAGCAAAACACCCTGCTGAGGCATATGGTCGTCTAGGCCCTAGAATAATAATAATATCCTTTGCTTGTAATAACACAAACACCTATACTTCACATGCACCTGTTGCATACAGTATGCTTAAACTACATGTTATATTTATGTACCTAATAGTTATACTCGTATTGTTCTTATTTATATAAACAAAATTTTACCTACAAATCATGCACTGCAGCTAGGTACGCTTCCATACCTAATAGCATCCCTTGTGCAATTATTTTATTCAAAATGCAAGACTTTAGTAGGTACGTAAATCTACGTGTCTTCATCTCCAAGCTTGTTGTATCATTACCCTGCAAGTATGTTTGGATAACTACAAGAGGTAAATATACCTATCTCGCAGCATGGGGAAAAATGTTCTCGGATATCATAACAAGTAGATATCTGCAATCTGCATACACGATGAAAATACGGTTTACGTACGAGCGTATTTTCGTTGTTCTCTTCTCCATTGGGAACACAGAAACGCAACGAGAGAAAATAAAGGAGAATGCAAAAAGTAGAAACAAGGAGAAAATAAGAAAGAGTAATAAATGAGCTGAAAGGAGGTAAAGAAACAGGCCTGGATTAAGACTAGACTTCAGGAGAGACATATCAGAGGTGGAATGAGATTGTGCCATTTCGTTTATCTTCCGTAAATAAAAGGTAAAAAAAGGTCTTAAAGCGAGAAGATGGCTGTGATTGGATCTACGAGATTGATAGGATCTATATATTGTAGGTAACGTAATAGTTACATGGATAGGAAGTAGGAAAGATGGGTGAAATGAGATTGTGCCATTTCGTTTATCTTCCGTAAATAAAAGGTAAAAAAGGTCTTAAAGCGAAAAGATGGCTGTGATTGGATCTACGAGATTGATAGGATCTATATATTGTAGGTAACGTAATAGTTACATGGATAGGAAGTAGGAAAGATGGAACAAAAGAAAGGAAGAAAGAAGGAAGGAAGGAAGGGAAGAGAGAGCCTTTCTACTAATACCAATAAGTAAATACCTGCGTTGTTTCTTTCTTTTTTTGGCCCTCTATCCCTCCCAGTCTTTCTAATTGTTTTCTCTCTCCTGAAACTCAACCTCTCTCTAAATCTCCCTCTTTGCAACACATTCCCTTTACACCTCTCTCTGTCTGCTTTTTTTATCCACTCCCTCATTTTCTTGTTTACAAAACGGAGCGCCATGAAATTCAAACCCACTTGGAAAATGTTGTAGGAAAGACAACAATTTGTCTCACTGAAGGTTATAATCTTATTATTCAGCCTCACACCCTTTGCTTTCCACTTCTTATCCATTCTCACCTTTTCTTTTGAGAATGATCACATGTTACAAGCATGATGCTCAGCGTGTTTTGTTATTAAACCATACTCTAGGCTTCGGCTTAATTTACTTTCATTGTATGTCCTCCGTTATGTGACAGAACTTCTTACCCGTTCTCACCTTTTCTTTTGAGAATGATCACATGTTACAAGCATGATGTTCAGCGTGTTTTGTTATTAAACCATACTCTAGGCTTCGGCTTAATTTACTTTCATTGTATGTCCTCCGTTATGTGACAGAGTGCCTTCTTACAAGAGAGAGAACAAAATAGGGCAGACAAGGTAGAGATCATTCAACTCGAGAGCTAAACCTTGTTTAAAACAAAGTCTACACTTAGGTCAGGAAACATTGCTTGAAACACATACACACTTTTTTTTATCCTAAACCTTTTGATGCTACCTATTT
>NW_007385168.1:0-3276 GCF_000475195.1 Diaphorina citri
TAGCCTACTGCTGGAGTAAAGGGACTTTTCAGTCCTATGCGAGCAGTATAAATAAGCACTATTATTATTATTATTTCTATGATCTTTTCCTCTGATAAGATAGGATATCTTTTAAAAGATAGAAAAAAGCAATGGATTTTGAGTTGAAATAATAGAGTGGTGAAGTAATGGAAGTTGAAATAATCGAGGTTCTACTGTAGGTACGGTACGGTACGTATACGTTTATAATGATTTTATCAGTTGAAACTGATTTGAGCTACGGCAAATACTTTTCTTTTATGGATGTTACAAACGTGGGTTAAGTCCGGGATAAGACCGTTTTTAGGGGGGGAGGGGCAGTGTCCCTAAATGTTGTAATATACAAAATTATTGGCCTCTGATTCGGAGCATCCCTCCATTCGGGGACAGGCTACCCACCTACTCACATTAACCTCACCCAGCCTGAGTGGGGCCGGAAAAGGCCAACAGCACGCAATCGCCCAAATGGTCACCCATTCGGATACTAACCACGCGCAACGTTGGCCAACTTCAGTGATCTATGGGGAACTGGAATATTCAACGTGCTATCGCCGCGCCACCGCCGTTGGCTGGCTTGGAGTCTAGGAATACCCAGGTGTTTTACCCCCATTTTTACTTTCTATTACTACAGTATAGCGAGCTATACTAGTAATGAAAGTATTGTTGTTTCGTAGCAATGAAACAACTGCTACATTAGACTCCGGATAAGACCTGTCCACTCTGCACTCAACAAGCTGTCATGAATGCAGACCACCTGCAGACATGCCCAGAACTCACGGATCAAGACAACATCATCGCAAAATATTGGGACGCGAGGAGGAAAATGACCTGATAGTCAATTCCCAGCATTTGATACCAACCAACCACATTAGACTCATGTGGTCTGTGTCGTAGCATGTCTGTGCGAATAAAGGATTTATTTTATTATGTAAGTTATGTGTGTATATGTAATATACATAACACACACACCATACAAATGCACACACACTCCGTTTGCATCTCCAATTTCTAATCTACATTTTTCTTTTTTCGTGTCAGCAAATAAAAGCAGTGTCGGTGTCGGGGATGAGAGAAACTTTAGCCCACTCCATTGCTTTTCACGTAGAAGGCTCCGGGTTCGATGCCCACATGCCCGAGCTCGATCGAAAAAAAAGCACTTGCAATTTCCCGCTTTCCGAAAATTTCCCGCTTTCCGAAAAGAGTGACTGAGTTCTGGAACCCTAATATAACTGGAATCTCAACATTATACAGACCTTGTGTCAGTTTTTAGGTCATAACTTTTTTTTTATCGACATAGCATTCCAACACTCTTGGGGTGGATTTCACCAATATTTTTTCAGTCTTTGGAAGGTTTGTCAAGCTAACAGCTTCATCCCGTAGTATTTTTTTTTTTTTTTTCCTTTTAGGCGCTTTAACTACACCTATTTATTGAAAGCGGAGAAACGTCAAACTAATTCCCATTCGTTCAAAATTTCAAACTATCAACCTATCCTATTCAAAACAATCAACAGAAACATCTAGTTATTGGTAGAGAAAGAGAGTAGAAGAACATAGGGGAGAGAGAGAGACGAAAGGGAAAGAGAAAGGGAGAGGGGAAGAGACACAGAGAGAGGAAAGGAATTCCTGAAACCAACTTATAATGACAAAATTCCATCTTCTTCTTCTTCTTCTTCTTCTTCTTCTTCTTCTTTTTTTACTTGAACACAGGAAAAATAATGGGATGAAAGGAGAGAGAGGAAAACAAGGTGAGATGAGAAAGAGAGGGACAGGAAAACCAGGAGTAACTAAAAAGCAGAAGAAGAAAATGTCAAAATTAAAACACAGGAAACATCAGGGAAGAAGAAGAGAGGGGAGAAAACGTGAGTCTACAAAACTTCCCCTGAAGGAAAAGGAGGAGGAGGAGGAGGAGGAGGAGGAGGAAGAGGAAGAAGGAAAATGAGGAGGAAGAAGGAAAATGAGGAGGAAGAAGGAAAATGAGGAGGAAGAAGGAAAATGAGGAGGAAAAAGGAAAATGATTAGGAAGAAGGAAAATGAGGAGGAAGGAAAATGAGGAGAAGGAGGAGGAGGAGGAAGAAGGAAAATGAGGAGGAGGAGAAGGAAGAAGAAAAATGAGGAAGAGGAGGAGGAGGAAAAGAAGAAGGAGCAGATGGAGGATAAGAACAAGAACAAAAAGAAGTAAAAGAAGGAGGAGTATAAGAAAGAGAAGGAGAACAAAAAAGAACACGAAGTTAGCAACATTCTTCATCGACTTGAAATTCTAAGACCTCTGTTCTTACAGTTCCGTGTATCAAACCTTTTTTTTTCTTTTTCTTTTTTTAAGATCTCTCTCTCTCTCTCTCTCTCACTCTTGCAGTCTTGCTTTCTTTCTAATGAAAACGCGCGAACGACCTACTGCCTGTAGTTTTAAAATGTCTTTAAAAAATAAAAAAATAATAATAATGAAAAAAAAAAAAAAACAAACACTTAGGTAGGTACCTGCGAGTACCTAATTAACTTTTCTCTCTCATTTCCTCCCCAGGTAGGATAATTCAATCGACCACCTCTCCCCTGTTGAGGTTTTCGTGTCGGCCCCGTGTGGTCGAATGTCATCAGTTATCCCTAGTGTCTTTCTGTCCTCCATATTTCACCCTGGATGTTGTAGCCGGCACAGGATTCTATGTGCGGAGTCTGGTGCATGATTTAGGCATTGGTGAGTGAGTTAGTATAGTAAGAAACAGCCCGGTCCCACTTGTCATCGGTTTTACTCTTTTTTTTAATGTCCTTTAGGCAATGTAATTTAAACGAGAGTGTTCCCACTACACACGACTTGATTTTTTTCCGAAAGTCGTAACAGGCTATAGGCTAGAATATACCTAATTTATTTAGCTGGGTAAGGACTGAAAAGTCCCTTTACCCCAGCAGTCTAAACAAGACAAAGTCTCGAATAAGGTTGAGAGAACAACTTGTTATAAAAAATGTCGCGTCGTAAAAAAAGAAAAAAAAATCTGAATGATCCAGCCTTATTAGCTTGAACGGTAGCGCGTCTGCCTTGTAAGCGCTAGGTCGCGGGCTCGAACCCCGCCCGGAGCGAACTTTATCCCAAACAGATAAGGTTCGTTCTTATGATGATGGTGACGATGAAAACGAATTAAATTTTGTTTACCTATTGTACAGTTTTGTGATTAAAAGGTTAGCAATAGTTTTTTTTTCTACATAGATAGGTGCTCACTACTATTTATTTCAATTCCTAAATTGACTGCCTAAGGATTTACCTACCTA
>NW_007385169.1:0-3274 GCF_000475195.1 Diaphorina citri
TGAAAAAATGGCGCATAATCACTAACGGTCGATTAGTCTGACGAACCATATTGTTTGTGTTGGTGAAATCCACCACTAGTCGATTTTATTATTATCAATTGAAGAAGAAGAAGAAGAAGAAGAAGAAGAAGAAGAAGAAGAAGAAGAAGAAGAAGAAGAAGAGTTTTCAACTTTGGCAAAATTGTTCAACACAAAGGAATTTTTCTCATTGAATCACAGTTCATTGAAACTACTGAATCATTATATTTAGTAGTTTTCAAGTTTGAATGTAATTAATAGATGCACTTTGGCGTTTAGAATATTCAACACAAATATTATCTATACCTACCTACATTTTCAATTTAGTGCAAAGTTTTGCAATCAAACAATTGATTTATTTTTTAAGTAGATTCTTAGTAGTCTACCAATCTAATCTATTTTTCCTATTACTAAGTTGTTAACAGAGATGTGCAAAATGCTTTTGAAAACCAATTTGAAATGCAAAATGTAAAATGCCTCTAGAAAACCAATTTGAAATGCAAAATGTAAAATGCCTCTAGAAAACCAATTTGAAATGCAAAATGTAAAATGCCTCTAGAAAACCAATTTGAAATGCAAAATGTAAAATGCCTCTAGAAAACCAATTTGAAATGCAAAATGTAAAATGCCTCTAGAAAACCAATTTGAAATGCAAAATGTAAAATGCCTCTAGAAAACCAATTTGAAATGCAAAATGTAAAATGCCTCTAGAAAACCAATTTGAAATGCAAAATGTAAAATGCCTCTAGAAAACCAATTTGAAATGCAAAATGTAAAATGCCTCTAGAAAACCAATTTGAAATGCAAAATGTAAAATGCCTCTAGAAAACCAATTTGAAATGCAAAATGTAAAATGCCTCTAGAAAACCAATTTGAAATGCAAAATGTAAAATGCCTCTAGAAAACCAATTTGAAATGCAAAATGTAAAATGCCTCTAGAAAACCAATTTGAAATGCAAAATGTAAAATGCCTCTAGAAAACCAATTTGAAATGCAAAATGTAAAATGCCTCTAGAAAACCAATTTGAAATGCAAAATGTAAAATGCCTCTAGAAAACCAATTTGAAATGCAAAATGTAAAATGCCTCTAGAAAACCAATTTGAAATGCAAAATGTAAAATGCCTCTAGAAAACCAATTTGAAATGCAAAATGTAAAATGCCTCTAGAAAACCAATTTGAAATGCAAAATGTAAAATGCCTCTAGAAAACCAATTTGAAATGCAAAATGTAAAATGCCTCTAGAAAACCAATTTGAAATGCAAAATGTAAAATGCCTCTAGAAAACCAATTTGAAATGCAAAATGTAAAATGCCTCTAGAAAACCAATTTGAAATGCAAAATGTAAAATGCCTCTAGAAAACCAATTTGAAATGCAAAATGTAAAATGCCTCTAGAAAACCAATTTGAAATGCAAAATGTAAAATGCCTCTAGAAAACCAATTTGAAATGCAAAATGTAAAATGCCTCTAGAAAACCAATTTGAAATGCAAAATGTAAAATGCCTCTAGAAAACCAATTTGAAATGCAAAATGTAAAATGCCTCTAGAAAACCAATTTGAAATGCAAAATGTAAAATGCCTCTAGAAAACCAATTTGAAATGCAAAATGTAAAATGCCTCTAGAAAACCAATTTGAAATGCAAAATGTAAAATGCCTCTAGAAAACCAATTTGAAATGCAAAATGTAAAATGCCTCTAGAAAACCAATTTGAAATGCAAAATGTAAAATGCCTCTAGAAAACCAATTTGAAATGCAAAATGTAAAATGCCTCTAGAAAACCAATTTGAAATGCAAAATGTAAAATGCCTCTAGAAAACCAATTTGAAATGCAAAATGTAAAATGCCTCTAGAAAACCAATTTGAAATGCAAAATGTAAAATGCCTCTAGAAAACCAATTTGAAATGCAAAATGTAAAATGCCTCTAGAAAACCAATTTGAAATGCAAAATGTAAAATGCCTCTAGAAAACCAATTTGAAATGCAAAATGTAAAATGCCTCTAGAAAACCAATTTGAAATGCAAAATGTAAAATGCCTCTAGAAAACCAATTTGAAATGCAAAATGTAAAATGCCTCTAGAAAACCAATTTGAAATGCAAAATGTAAAATGCCTCTAGAAAACCAATTTGAAATGCAAAATGTAAAATGCCTCTAGAAAACCAATTTGAAATGCAAAATGTAAAATGCCTCTAGAAAACCAATTTGAAATGCAAAATGTAAAATGCCTCTAGAAAACCAATTTGAAATGCAAAATGTAAAATGCCTCTAGAAAACCAATTTGATATCTTAATCGTGTTTGTAATGTACAGTGTATCTTTAAGTATATTTATATTTGATGAGCTAATCCAATACAACTGTCAATAACAACACTTACTTACACTTACTTTATATGACAACTGTCAATTTAATTCAAGGCTGTCTATAAAATCAAGTTAAATGATTTATAGCCGATTTCACCAAACTTCAATCAAGCCTTAATTGAATCATTAAGCACTGATGGGGAATTAAAGTTGAAAATTGCATTTCGTTGTTAATGCTGTAATTATTATGCAGTTAATATGTTGTTTATGCTGTTATATGCTCTGCTGATAGCAAAATGGTTTATTAGCACTCACGTGTCTACCAATATGTCTATTTTCATCTGGGCTACGTGCTTGTTCGTATGGTTTTAGCTTGTACGTGCTTCATATTCAGTTCCCAATTCTTCTTGTACCGTGTTTATCAATTTTCTGAAGGTGCGACTGACAATTTCACACAGTGTAGATCGTAGACACACTTTCGTCAACAGTATACAGAGAGATATATAAATACCATAGTATAAAAGTAGTGTTTTAAACAGTTGTAAAAACCTTGTAAAGTAAACATATTCAACATGGCAAATGAGGAGGACATACCTTTACAGCACGCGTGCTTATTAATAATATAATACTCGTATGTGAAGAATTTCATATTATAATTTACTACTAGTTCCATATTAATCATATTATGAATAGTTTACATTACTTGGAGAATACTCAAAGAGGGCAGGCTGAGATGTCACAGAGAATATTGAATTGATTTATTTATTTATTTGGTGCTTTTCAACACAGGGCTGTTGAGCACAAGTCAAGTATACAAACAAACAAACATACATTAAAATACAACAATGGTTTGGGTACGTGGGTAAGAGGATGGAGAAACTGGACGTGGGAGGAAGAGAAAAAGAGGAAGACCAAAGTCAAGGTGGAGCGATAAAGTTCAAGAGGATTTGAGAGAA
>NW_007385170.1:0-3273 GCF_000475195.1 Diaphorina citri
GTTTAAAGTAGACCCCATGAGTCCAAAGCTGAAGTAGGTCCCATGAGTCCAAACTAGTCCAAAGCTACCTATTGGTGACAGAAAGTTTAAAGTAGACCCCATGAGTCCAAAGCTGAAGTAGGTCCCATGAGTCCAAACTAGTCCAAAGCTACCTATTGGTGATAGAAAGTTTAAAGTAGACCCCATGAGTCCAAAGAGTTTTTATTCTATACCATTCTAACATTGGTCACTGTAATACTTGGGTCGAAAACGTTTTACATCAGGTAATTCCTTTCCTTTTTTTTATTTTCTTTCTCTCCCTCTCTTTCTTTCTCTCTATTTCCTCCATCTCTCCGTCCTCTTTCTCTTTCAATGTGATTTATTTTAGTTGAATTAAATTGCTGAGTGTTTCTATCGTCTCGTCTCTCTCTCTCCTCTCTCTCTCCTTTTCCCCTCTTTCTCTCTCTCTCTTTTTTCTCCTCTTTCTCTCTCTCTCTCTCTCTTTTCTCTTTCCTTAAAGCTTCCTATTTCTGTCTCGAGAAAGTCTTTTTCTATTTACATCAATATTATTTCTGTCCTTTTCAATTTCTGTCATTTATTTTTTCCCCACAATCCTGTTAGAATCTATTTATATCACCTTTATTTCTACGTAAGTACATGGACTTATTTTCTATGTACATAGGTACATGGACTTATTTTCTATGTAAGTACATGGACTTATTTTCTATGTAAGTACATGGACTTATTTTCTATGTAAGTACATGGACTTATTTTCTATGTAAGTACATGGACTTATTTTCTATGTAAGTACATGGACTTATTTTCTATGTAAGTACATGGACTTATTTTCTATGTAAGTACATGGACTTATTTTCTATGTAAGTACATGGACTTATTTTCTATGTAAGTACATGGACTTATTTTCTATGTAAGTACATGGACTTATTTTCTATGTAAGTACATGGACTTATTTTCTATGTAAGTACATGGACTTATTTTCTATGTAAGTACATGGACTTATTTTCTATGTAAGTACATGGACTTATTTTCTATGTAAGTACATGGACTTATTTTCTTTGTACATAGGTACATGGAGTTATTTTCTATGTACATAGGTACATGGACTTATTTTCTATGTAAGTACATGGACTTATTTTCTATGTAAGTACATGGACTTATTTTCTATGTAAGTACATGGACTTATTTTCTATGTAAGTACATGGACTTATTTTCTATGTAAGTACATGGACTTATTTTCTATGTAAGTACATGGACTTATTTTCTATGCAGGTACATGGACTTATTTTCTATGTAAGTACATGGACTTATTTTCTTTGTACATAGGTACATGGAGTTTTTCTATGTACATAGGTACATGGACTTATTTTCTATGTAAGTACATGGACTTATTTTCTTTGTACATAGGTACATGGAGTTATTTTCTATGTACATAGGTACATGGACTTATTTTCTATGTAAGTACATGGACTTATTTTCTATGTAAGTACATGGACTTATTTTCTTTGTACATAGGTACATGGAGTTATTTTCTATGTACATAGGTACATGGACTTATTTTCTATGTAAGTACATGGACTTATTTTCTTTGTACATAGGTACATGGAGTTTTTCTATATACATGGACTTTGTATGTGTCTTCTACTTCTATGTAGTGAGATCGATTGAAATAAGCCTTACCGTACTTGTACCATTAATAGCATTGAATAATTTATTGAACTTTGTTTATTTTGCTGGAATAGGACTGTCAAGGCCCCTACAGACGAGTTCGTTTGGCGCCAATTCACTGTTGCCGGTCCAAATGGTCTCGAATCAAACGGTAAACGACACACAATAAAATCCAAAGTTTCAGCCATTGGTCCGTGTGTGTGTGTCTGTCTATCTGTCTGTAAACAAAATATCTCGAGAACGGTAAGAGCTAGAGACTTGAAATTTAGTATGTAGCTGTCAAATGTGACATCACGAGCCCAAAAATAAATTCCGAACGAATGCTTTTTTAAGAGGTTTGACAGAGGGAACTGTATAACACTGCTAAGGTCCTATCGTCCCGAAAGCGAAAAGAGAAGGAAGACAGGATAGGAGAAAGCCAGCCTTTCCGAGAATGAACATTGTCTGTTCAGGATAAAATCCGCCCCGGACGTTAACCGAACCCGTGGCCTAGAGCTTACAAGGCAGACGTGCTATCAACCAAGCTGACTAGGTTGGCCTAATGAACCTTTATTTATTAACTAGAACTAGATAATCATGAAAATTTGATGGGATTAGTGATGACAGCAACGGAAAGTAAAGTAGATCCCATGAGTCCATCTCCATAGCTACCTATTGGTGACAGGAAGTATAAAGTAGGCCTCATGAGTCCAAAGCTGAAGTAGGTCCCATGGGTCCAAACTAGTCCAAAGCTACCTACATCACATCATATCTTACGTAATACTTTGCTCACCGAGTGGAAATTTTTAACGGAAAGTAAAGTCCCATGAGTCCAAAGCTACCTATTGGTGACAGAAAATATAAAGTAGACCTCATGAGTCCAAAGCTGAAGTAGGTCCCATGAGTCCAAACTAGTCCAAAGCTACCTATTGGTGATAGAAAGTTTAAAGTAGACCTCATGGAAGTACCTAGGTCCCATGAGTCCAAACTAGTCCAAAGCTACCTACATCACATCATATCTTACGTAATACTTTGCTCACCGAGTGGAAATTTTATCCATTGAATACGAACTGGCAGACCGAGCAGAATTTTTTTCGTTCAATTTGATGGCGTTAATTTTTCCCCTAATATGTAGGAAATGAGAAATTGAAGGAAAAGTTGAAGTGAAGAAAAGGGAAGAGAGAGGGAAGAGAACTCCTCTCTGAAGAGGATGAGAAGGAAAAAGAGGAGGAGGAGGAGGAAGAAGAAGAAGAAGAAGAAGAAGAAGAAGAAGAAGAAGAAGAAGAAGAAGAAGAAGAAGAAGAAGAGGACTAATACTTTAATATGTACAACCAGGTAGCCGCAAACTTCGTATTTTCTTATCTTAAGGAGAACAAGTGCACCGTTTCGTGTACCCTAAAATTCATAACAGAGCTTCGAAATTTTCCCACCAGGGGAATTCACCCCCACCTCTGTCCGAGAAAGGATTTACCCTGTATAAAAATATTAATCGACAAGATACACGAATAAACAAACTTATAGCTGACTGCAATGGAAATTGATTGCCTCGCCCTAACAACTGAACACACCCCTCTGGCCCTAACAACTAACAACTCTCTGAACACACCCCTCTATAGTTGCATTCCTTAT
>NW_007385171.1:0-3272 GCF_000475195.1 Diaphorina citri
CATTTTTATTTAATTAATTTTCTACATAGCGACGTTTTGGCCCCACGCTGAAATCTGGTCCGGTATTCTCGGACACGAATTAATCGAATTTTAATTTCGGTTCACATTTCAGATCCTGACTCTATAGATATTTTTGTTGAATGCTGAATGGGTTTCGAATGTAAATCATTTGACTGTCACACCGCGCCTGGTATGTTAGAGGACGCGGGTTCGAATCGGAAATGAGGCAAGGAAAAGTTTCTTACTTTGATTGAATTGTAGTGATTGCCTTTGGTAGTAAGTCTACTATTTGAGCATGGTAATGACCATGCTCGATTAAGTTCACTGAGGAGTAATGATTAGTTAGCACTGTGGAATTCGGCTTTGGAGATCGCGAGTTCGAGATCGAGTCAAGTCATAAAATGTAGCAAGATGTGGGTATGTAATGATTGAGGAATGGCATTTGGGTGACAACCATTCATGATGCTCTCATTCTTAACATAATTAAAATTGAAGGAAAAAGATATGTAGGTAATAAACAAATAGTAAGTATGGGTCTGGTATTCAATTAAAAGTTTAAATAAATACATAATTTAAATTAATAAATACATCTGATTATTTATTTGAACCTTCATTTTCCTCGGCCCTATACACCTCTATTTCAATAATGGTTCTCCTGTGTCATATCTATTATCTACATTCTGTATCTGATATGAACTTTTATCTACAACTAAACAAGTTTATTTTCCATAGGATAAGGATACCTAATACATTCTGTATCTGATATGAACTTTTATCTACAATTACTAGCTTATTTTCCATAGGATAAGGATAGGGGGTTTTATTATTGGTTCTCTATGTTGAGGATAATATAATTTCCGGCTTAAGATTAACCATTGGTCAGTAGTCACATTACAAATTGTCTACAGGACTGTGAAGGTGTGAATTACGTAAAATAATTAAAGGTGATTAATTGATTATAATTTAATTCAATTCTCCAAGGGCCTAGAGCACTTCCCTGAGGTACCCTATAAAATATGTTCGTTATACATATAATTCGATCAATAAAAAAGGAAAGAGAGGTGATCTTTATTATCTTTTATTTTAATATGTTTGTAGTTTTTATCTTGGTTTATAAGCAACAAATTTTAGAGATAAAAACATTTTTCTTTTTCTCCAAAGGGACACCATCGCAGGAGAATTTCAGATGAAAGAATGGATACTTCAAGTGCAAGGACAAATTGGATGAAGTTGATGAGGAGATTCCAGAGGAATCCATCGTGTGAAAATATCTATTGGGAAATCCGCTTTGATTTAAAAACCAAGTTCCAGTCGAGGTATTTGAAACTGTAAGTCTGATCTTATCTATGTGACTGGCAATAACTCTATCAACATCAGACAGACTTGAGGACTATAGGGAAGTTTAACATAGAGACTCGTACATACTTTATTATCATCGAACTATTTACACGTATATCTTGTCTATCGATTAATTGATGAGATTCCAAATGAACTGTTGTCCTCAAGTGACTACTACTCTCACAGATTTTCTGTGTAACTTTCTGTTGCTTTAGCATATATTCAGAATTATTATTAACATTATTAGATCAGAACTTTTTTGAGAGAGGGAAAAAAGCAATATAGATTAAGAAAACCTGTTTGCGTCACAATTTTCAACAAGTAAATTATAAATAGGTATAATCTAAACATACAGGATGTGATCAGAGAAACTCCTGCATGGAAAAGGAAATACCAGATGACAGAGCTTTTTGAAATTAAGGGTGATCTTGTTTATACCAACATAACAATATCACGATACCAAAATTACGGTGGTCAGTAGTCACATTACAAATTGTCTACAGGACTGTGGAGGTGTGAATTACGTAAAATAATTAAAGGTGATTAATTGATTATAATTTAATTCAATTCTCCAAGGGCCTAGAACACTTCCCTGAGGTACCCTATAAAATATGTTCGTTATACATATAATTCGATCAATAAAAAAGAGAGGTGATCTTTATTATCTTTTATTTTAATATGTTTGTAGTTTTTATCTTGGTTTATAAGCAACAAATTTTAGAGATAAAAACAGTCAAGGCGCCGGATTACATCAAATGCACTGGACAAACCAACACATGGGACTCGGATCCTGAATCAGAAATCCAGATCTGAATCAACGATAACGAGTAGCGATACTTAACGAGAATAAAAATAGATATAAAATTGATTTCGAAAAAAATAAAGAAAAATAAGTTCTATTGAGTGAAATAATTACAGTTGTGCTGGGCACTGGTGAGGCTAATTAAAAAAGAAATATGATATCAGTATCAGTAGTCACATTACAAATTGTCTACAGGACTGTGGAGGTGTGAATTATGTAAAATAATTAAAGGTGATTAATTGATTATAATTTAATTCAATTCTCCAAGGGCCTAGAGCACTTCCCTGAGGTACCCTATAAAATATGTTCGTTATACATATAATTCGATCAATAAAAAAGAGAGGTGATCTTTATTATCTTTTATTTTAATATGTTTGTAGTTTTTATCTTGGTTTATAAGCAACAAATTTTAGAGATAAAAACAGTCAAGGCGCCGGATTACATCAAATGCACTGGACAAACCAACACATGGGACTCGGATCCTGAATCAGAAATCCAGATCTGAATCAACGATAACGAGTAGCGATACTTAACGAGAATAAAAATAGATATAAAATTGATTTTGAAAAAAAAAAAATAAAGAAAAATAAGTTCTATTGAGTGAAATAATTACAGTTGTGCTGGGCACTGGTGAGGCTAATTAAAAAAGAAATATGATCTGCCGTAAAAAAGATCTGGCAACCCCGACAGATTTCCAGAGATTTGATTGGATAATAAAATGATCACATATATGATTAAAAGTATGTGTATAAACACGAGTTGTGTGGCTATCAGATTGTAAAGTGGGATTAAATGTGGACATTATAATCAAATGAATGAGATAGGTAAGCAGGTGTTTAGGGTGAAATTTGATGGCATCAGGTTTAATTTTCCACAATCAAATTTGGGATCAAGAGTCAGTTTCATGAAGAAACTTTGCACTTTATAGGTACCTGCCTAGGTATTTCGCAAATATTGTCAAGTCAAAATGACGTCAACTTTTAATTTCCCACAATCAAATTTGGGACCAAGAGTCAGTTTCATGAAGAAACTTTGCACTTTATAGGTACCTGCCTAGGTATTTCGCAAATATTGTCAAGTCAAAATGACGTCAACTTTAGAATGGGATTCGAACCACCAACCTGCAGATCCA
>NW_007385172.1:0-3270 GCF_000475195.1 Diaphorina citri
GTATTTCACAATACTTTTATTAATAAATAAGTTTCATATATTTGTCAAGTGAAAACATAGTACATACCTATCATTCTTCAAGACAAAACTAACAATCTGATAGAATGAAGGTAGAGAATGTCATGGGCATTAACACTACCCTTGATCAAACTTTATAAATTTATTTTATTAATTCTCAATTTTTGTCCAACTTGTATATATATTTCTGTAAATAAAGATTTGATCGAATTGTGTAATAATAGAAAGTTGGTAGGAAAGATAAGAAAACAATTTAGACAATTCCAAAGAAATCAAAAACACAGAAGCAACCCAGAACATCTCTGAACCTGGAAAAGGTTTTGACATTAATTTAACAAACCATCTGACTTGAGAACTAATAGACTCTCTATTGTTCTCTAATAGTCATGCTACAGACATGTAATGGACATGCTATTTGTAACTCAGTCATGCTATGGCGTGTTGTTGCACAGTCTATTGTTAATTAACTTTGCTACGAAATCAGTAATTAACCGATTTAAAAAGAGTTCCAAGGAAGAAAGTTACTATTGTACTTTTTGGTCTAACGTGCTTTAGCTCTTTAAATATCTATGTACCTGCAGTCAAGAGAGTTAACTGTTTGACCTTGTCATACAATTTACAATCCCGACTTTCTCATTAGAAATAGACAAACAGGTCAATAGAGAGAGAGGGAGAGAGAGAGAGAGAGAGAGAGAGAGAGAGAGAGAGAGAGAGAGAGAGAGTGAGAGTAAAATGGGAGTTAGGGGAAGGTTGGGGAAGGTTGGGTGGCATACATGTTATATGTACCCCTAAGGGGGTTAACCTATATTCCATACAGTCACAGACTCTGCCCTCCCCAGAACTCCTAGTGGTTCCCAAACCATGTCCCTTCTCCTGTACACTAGTGGTACCCAAAACCATGTCCCTTCCCCTGTACAATAGTGGTGGCCTAAACTATCTCCCTCAAACCAAAGTTCACAATATTTCTTTCTCTTATGGTGGATTTCACCAATGGCTTAATGAGAGATGTCACTAATGGGAGAATTTTTAATCATCCAAAAAGGAGTTTTACATGTTGATCCAAAAGGGAGTTCTTCAAAACTCCTGTTTATATCATTAAAAACTCCTCTTTGGACCATCAAAAACTCATTTTTGGATCATTAAAAAGTCTCACATTATTTAAATCTCTCGTTAAGTCGTTGGTGAAATTCACCATTAGTATTTAAAACCAACAAGAACCTTACCTACTCCTTATCTGAGATTTCTGAGGTTCTGATAGGAAGAAAAGATTCAAGGTAGGTTTACACGCAAGCCAGTTTTAAAGGAAATTCGATAGATAAACCGCACTGGTTTTAATAAGTACCTATGTCAAAGTATTAGAAGGTAAAAGTAAAGTAGACAAGGAGGAAAGGAGTAGGTACCTAATGTGGAAAAAAGGTCAAAGTTTTCAAACCCCTAGGAATATCCTCCATCCCTTTCCAACTTCCAACCCATATGCGACGAAATCTCGACCCTCCTTCTCCCTCCTTAGACTCTATTATTCTCTAATAGTCATGCTACAGACATGTAATGGACATGCTATTTGTAACTCACAGTCATGCTATGGCGTGTTGTTGCACAGTCTATTGTTAATTAACTTTGCTACGAAATCAGTAATTAACCAATTTAAAAAGAGTTCCATGGAAGAAAGTTACCATTGTACTTTTTGGTCTAATGTGCTTTATAGCTCTTTAAATATCTACCTGCAGTCAAGAGAGCTAGCCTTGTCATACAATTTACAATTCCGACTTTCTCATTAGAAATAGACAAACAGGTCAATAGGAAAGTGGCAAAAACCTATAGGAAAAGAAACGTGATTTTAAAACATCCGAAAACATAGTTCAATGTAGAAGAAAAGTGCGAAGAAGGAGAAGGAGAAGAAGGAGGAGGAGAAGGAGAAGAAGGAGGAGGAGAAGGAGAAGAAGAAGGAGAAGAAAAAGAAGAAGGAGGAGGAGAAGGAGAAGAAGAAGAAGGAGGAGAAGGAGAAGAAGAAGAAGGAGAAGGAGGAGAAGGAGAAGGAGAAGGAGAAGAAGAAGAAGAAGAAGAAGAAGAAGAAGAAGGAGGAGGAGAAGAAAAAGAAGAACCGCATCAAACGGTACAAGAACCAAATTTGAAACAACATAGCTCATTTGGGCAGAGATTAGAGACGTGAAATAAGTAATGAAAATGTAACATCACGAATTCAAATGTGACCACAGAAACACAACAAGGAAAAGATTGAAGATAAATTAGAAGATGAACTCTCTTATTGGAAGATTTTAAATGAACTTGAACTTTTGGTAAGGTCAACTTATTCGGTTATTCTTCGGCATCCGAAAACATAGTTCAATGTAGAAGAAAAATGCGAAGAAGAAGGAGGAGGAGGAGGAGAAGGAGAAGAAGAAGGAGGAGGAGAAGAAAAAGAAGAAGGAGGAGGAGGAGAAGGAGAAGAAGAAGAAGAAGGAGGAGGAGGAGAAGGAGGAGGAGAAGGAGAAGAAGAAGAAGAAGAAGGAGGAGGAGGAGAAGGAGAAGAAGAAGAAGGAGGAGGAGGAGGAGAAGAAGAAGAAGAAGAAGAAGAAGAAGAAGAAGAAGAAGAAGGAGAAGAAGAAGAAGAAGAAGAAGAAGAAGAAGAAGAAGAAGAAAAAGAAGAACGGTACAAGAACCAAATTTGAAACAACATCTAGGTCATTATTTTGGGCAGAGATTAGAGGCGTGAAATAAGTAATGGCAGGGCCGGATTACCCACAAGGCAGAATGGCAGACTGCCACGGGCCCCACGCTTTTGGGGGCCCCGCGCTTTGAGGACTTACACTAGATATTATGGGTTTTTTTCTATCTACACCTATAGAAACTGCAAATATACTGTATACAGGATACTTATACTATTCATGTAGTGTAGATACTCTTACAAAAAACATTATTATTGAATTTTTGAAATGGTATGGTATGAGTTTCATTTCATAAGGGGTTATGGGGTAGGTAGGTATTATTGGGTAGGAGGTATTGTCAAATGTACATACACACACAGTGTTGTCAAACTTACCTATCATGAGGAGAGATACAGACACAAGCTGTCGTACGCCGGTGTTCATAGTGCCTAGTACACAGCCAATCACAACACAGAGTACTCGTATCACAAGTATTATGCCATGTTGTCAAATGTACATACACACACAGTGTTGTCAAACTTACCTATCATGAGGAGAGATACAGACACATGCTGTCGTACGCCGGTGTTCATAGTGCCTAGTATAC
>NW_007385173.1:0-3270 GCF_000475195.1 Diaphorina citri
GAGTGTTCTGGATGACAATGATAACTATCCTCAGTTCCTGGAACGTACCTACACTGTCAATATACCGGAGGATACCAATATCAATCAGAACCCTGTAGTCGCCACTGTTAAGTAAGTAACACTTAATTATATTACTTTTAAAATGTCAACAGGAGTCGTTCCTTTAAAATTCCTATGCAGTCCAGTATGCGGTCCGGGACTTAGAACCTATATGGAAGGAAAAATATACTTTCAAGCCAAAAGTAACCTCTAGGCAAGGTTGAATTCTACCCCATAAAACTTCGTTGTTATCTTGTTGTAGTCTAATTCTGAAAGTACCTATTTTCATACAGGTACATGGGATGGGTATGTTAATATGACTGTATGTATTTATCAAATGTCCTTGGTAGTGCTCCTTCCCGCCAAGTCAAAAACTAAATCTTTTCCCGTCGTCACTTTTCAGAGCCACAGATGATACAGGTGAGTAACCAGTGTACTACAGGTGAGTAACTAGTGTACTACAGGTGAGTAACCAGTGTACTGCAGGTGAGTAACTAGTGTACTACAGGTGAGTAACCAGTGTACTACAGGTGAGTAACCAGTGTACTACAGGTGAGTAACCAGTGTACTGCAGGTGAGTAACTAGTGTACTACAGGTGAGTAACCAGTGTACTACAGATGAGTAACCAGTGTACTACAGGTGAGTAACCAGTGTACTACAGATGAGTAACTAGTGTACTACAGGTGAGTAACCAGTGTACTACAGGTGAGTAACCAGTGTACTACAGATGAGTCACCAGTGTACTACAGGTGAGTAACCAGTGTACTACAGATGAGTAACTAGTGTACTACAGGTGAGTAACCAGTGTACTACAGATGAGTAACCAGTGTACTACAGGTGAGTAACTAGTGTACTACAGGTGAGTAACTAGTGTACTACAGGTGAGTAACCAGTGTACTACAGATGAGTAACCAGTGTACTGCAGGTGAGTAACTAGTGTACTGCAGGTGAGTAACTAGTGTACTACAGGTGAGTAACCAGTGTACTACAGATGAGTAACTAGTGTACTACAGACTACAGGTGAGTAACCAGTGTACTACAGGCGAGTAACTAACTTTTGAGCGATATTAATGGATCGAAAAACATTCCTTATTATAGGATAGGTACGGAAAGTAAAAGAAATAGGTCATTCCTAAAGGTGATTTAGCTAACAACGGACCGATTTACAAACTTGGTAAATTTTCAACATCTCTTAGTTGCCTACTTACTTTGATCCTAAGTTAGTCTTCAAGGTTAATAGGTTCCCTGGATACAAACAGTTCATTCTATGTTGTCTTTCGACTGTTAGAAAAGTTGGGTAACTTTTAAGAATATACACGACACTTGATAGAACAACTAACCCCTTTTGATTATTGATTGCAAAAAGGAGGCACTTCAAAAAGGAGGCACTTAGTAATGCTGTGATATCCACAAAAATGTAAAAAAAGGTCTGCTTTACCACAAGTAATTACTTTTTCATGATTCGATTTTCGATTCGATACATAATTATTTGTACCTCATATTCTATTTCCAGGATGACACAGACGTAACTTCTCGTATTCTCAATGTTAGTTTCTCAGCTCGCGCCTCGGATGGCACTTTCTATCCTCCCCAGTTCCTACAGGAACGTGTGTATCTGAACAGAGGCATACTAGCGCGTCTAGCTACCGTACAGGTAAGTTTTAGCTGAATCCCCAGTTCCTACAGGAACGTGTGTATCTGAACAGAGGCATACTAGCGCGTCTAGCTACCGTACAGGTAAGTTTTAGCTGAATCCCCAGTTCCTACAGGAACGTGTGTATCTGAACAGAGGCATACTAGCGCGTCTAGCTACCGTACAGGTAAGTTTTAGCTGAATCCCCAGTTCCTACAGGAACGTGTGTATCTGAACAGAGGCATACTAGCGCGTCTAGCTACCGTACAGGTAAGTTTTAGCTGAATCCCCAGTTCCTACAGGAACGTGTGTATCTGAACAGAGGCATACTAGCGCGTCTAGCTACCGTACAGGTAAGTTTTAGCTGAATCCCCAGTTCCTACAGGAACGTGTGTATCTGAACAGAGGCATACTAGCGCGTCTAGCTACCGTACAGGTAAGTTTTAGCTGAATCCCCAGTTCCTACAGGAACGTGTGTATCTGAACAGAGGCATACTAGCGCGTCTAGCTACCGTACAGGTAAGTTTTAGCTGAATCCCCAGTTCCTACAGGAACGTGTGTATCTGAACAGAGGCATACTAGCGCGTCTAGCTACCGTACAGGTAAGTTTTAGCTGAATCCCCAGTTCCTACAGGAACGTGTGTATCTGAACAGAGGCATACTAGCGCGTCTAGCTACCGTACAGGTAAGTTTTAGCTGAATCCCCAGTTCCTACAGGAACGTGTGTATCTGAACAGAGGCATACTAGCGCGTCTAGCTACCGTACAGGTAAGTTTTAGCTGAATCCCCAGTTCCTACAGGAACGTGTGTATCTGAACAGAGGCATACTAGCGCGTCTAGCTACCGTACAGGTAAGTTTTAGCTGAATCCCCAGTTCCTACAGGAACGTGTGTATCTGAACAGAGGCATACTAGCGCGTCTAGCTACCGTACAGGTAAGTTTTAGCTGAATCCCCAGTTCCTACAGGAACGTGTGTATCTGAACAGAGGCATACTAGCGCGTCTAGCTACCGTACAGGTAAGTTTTAGCTGAATCCCCAGTTCCTACAGTGCCAGCCACTCACTATTAAGTAGACCTGACAGGTACACCTGATCAGGTCCGCCTATCAGGTCTACCTGATAGTGTGTGTCCTTATCAGGTCCGACCGCCCATTTGTGTGTGTAATAAATAAATAAGTATCAGGTAAACCTGACAGATGGACTTTTTCAGCCGTACCTGTCAGGTCTACCTGATAATGAGTGGTTGGCCTTAGAGTACCTACTCAACAAACTCCATCTTATGTGAGCTAATCAAATGAGGATGTCAATACATCCAACCAATCTTTTTTCTTTGAACAACTTCAGTTCATCCCTACTTGACTCAAATAGACAATGTGTAACTAGATTTTACATCGTAAGCTTTTGACTTCTATGCATTCCGACACCAACAAAGAAGGAGTATGTCTTGGCCCATGACAAAAATATGCCAAAATCAAGGTAGGTACGTAGTAAGAACGGACCTTCTGGAATGTTTTACCCGTTTTAACAACTCTCCTATCCTCTCTCTCTCTCTCTCTCTCTCTCTCTCTCTCTCTCTCTCTCTTCGAAACTCCCTATTT
>NW_007385174.1:0-3269 GCF_000475195.1 Diaphorina citri
TGCCGAATCGGTTCGTGTAAAGATACACAGGCGTGCTTACTGGAACTTGGCCTGGCGCACTGCCGTGCGCTCAGATCCCTGTCTCAGGGTCAAAACTATGGCCTTCTGAACATAAATGGCTGGCAAAGTTTGAACGGTCTGAATTATTTCTGAAAGCTGCCATGTGTTCCTTTATACGGGTGTTGAATGCCCTGGCCGTTTGACGCTTGACCAACATACGCCCCATTACAATCGTTACATTTCAATTTATAAATGCCACTCTTCCCAATTACACTGTAATTAACTACCCATTACATCAAATGTAATCGGAATTGCGACTCCAATTCCTTTCATAGGAATTAGTAGTTGGTCCTATCAAATACAATTACTTTGTGAAATGTAATGGGTAGATAATCGCCACTACGTTTAGTAGGCAGTAATTTGTAATTGCACAAACTGATTACAAATTCATGAGCTAGTAATTAGAACCAGGAATTGATTGCATCAAGTAATCATGACTTCACAACTCTGGTCTGGTTGATGGTCAGAATGCAGATTTCAACTCGGGAACCCGGGTTGCCTTGGCAAAACGGGTTCGCGAAGTGTGCGTTCTATACAATGATGTGAAAGTTTTTTGAACGTTTTCGAGGGGTTCGTTGTTTTTAACTTGGCAACATTGTAATGTATCGAGCTTCACCGTCCTTTTGAATCCTTTTTTACTTTCTTTATCCTATAAATTATAGATAACATGTATAATCATAATTCGGCGTAGGTACGTTTCGGTTTTATGTTTGTTCTGATGATAGTAAAATTGTTATGACCTATCATCAAATTGTGTGCTGTTAGTTATTCCAATTTGAGCATATTTATCGTCGGTAGTTATTAGTTAATTTTTGAAGTTTGGGATAGTACCTACCTATAATAATAGGTACTCACATTTACTGTTATTTTAATTTTGCGAATTTTTTTCGATTGTATTGTAAAAAAATCCATGTACAAAAAAAAAAAAAAAAAAAAAAAAAAAAAAAAAAAAAAAACCAATTTTTTGTTGTTTTTTTTTAAATAAAAAAAAAAAAAAAAAAAAAAAAAAAAAAAAAAAAAATAGAAATCCAATTTTTTGTAGTTATTATTATTATTTTTATTAGGACCATAATCTGCGTTTAAATTCAATCAAACTTTGAATCTTGGATTGAACAGTCTGACTGCCTATATTTTTTGAAGTCAACCAATCATATAAGACTATAAGAGTCAAACTTAAATCAAGTTTAATAACTGTAGAAAACCAATTTTTTGTAGTTATTTTTTTTTTTTTTTTTTTTTTTTTTTTTTTTACCAGGACCACAATCTGCGTTTATATTCAATCAAACTTTGAATCTTGGATTAAACAGTCTGATTGCCTAATTTTTTTGAAATCAACCAATCATATAAGATGTCAAACTTAAATCAAGTTTAATCTCAGATTGTGGTCCCCATTATTAATGCATAAAAAAGTCGTGTGATGTTGTTACCTTCAAAATTCGGAAGTAACACGGGAGGGATATTTTTTTTATTTATACAGTGCATTCATAAAGTCCCCCCCCCACCACCTTAATTTTTGAACCGATGAATTTAAAAACCTGAAATTTTGTATTCAAGCCTATATTTACCTCTAGTTTCTTATAAGCTATGTAAAAATTCAGGGACTTATTCAGGGTCGGCCCCAGGGGAGCCAACTTTGAAATCTTTAATGAGAACTCCGTATTTGTGGTACATCATATCAAAGGTCTTAAAGAACGTAGTATTTTGGTACAATTTTGAGATTGATCCGACAACCAGGGCCGGAGTTATGGCCTATTCAAATTTTCAAATAGGGCCCACTTATGATTCACATTGAAATTCAGTCCCAAAAATTAAATTTTCAAACATCCATTTATGGCCTATTCAAATTTTCAAATAGGGCCCACTTATGATTCACATTGAAATTCAGTCCCAAAAATTAAATTTTCAAACATCCATTTTCACCCCCGGAAGCCATCAGGGCCGGAAGTCTAAATTTAATTTTTGGGTCTGAATTTCAATATGAACCATTAGTGGTACCTATTTGAAGCACAAATCACCAATCGATATGAATTTTCCATTTTTGGTGCTTGGAAAAATGAAAATTTTAATAGGCCATAACTCCGGACCTATTTGAAGCACAAATCACCAATCGATATGAATTTTCCATTTTTGGTGCTTGGAAAAATGAAAATTTTAATAGGCCATAACTCCGCCTATATAATATATTAGTTTAATGGGGAAAAAACATTCCCCTGTTTTCCTAATTTCTTCTTTAGGATTCTTTTTATATAAATCGTTCTTTTTATATGTTTTCGAATTTATATGTTTTCGAATCCTATATTAAAACCAACAACAGACAAAAAGTTGATCATTTGTGAAAGATCTTGATGTGTACTACTACTACCTAACCCTATAATTCCCAGAAAGTTGATCATTTGTGAAAGTTCTTTTCACGTTCTACCTAACCCTATCATTCCCAGAAAGTTGATCATTTGTGAAAGTTCTTTTCGCATGCTACCTAACCCTATCATTCTCAGAAAGTTGATCATTTGCGAAAGTTCTTTTTGTGTTCTAGAATTCTTTCGTGGGATAAAATAAGGGACCAAATTTTGAGAGGTATTTTTTGCTGTCTACCTGTTTTTATCTAGTACGCAAGTAGTACTGTCTACCTGAAAATTTAGTACGCAACTAGTACTGCAGTACGCAAGTAGTAAACACCGGTAGAAAGGGGGGTGGGTACATCAAAAATTAACTCGTGAACGTCAAAAGTTTGTACATACTTTTTGAAAATTAAGCCTGCGGCTCTGAAGATTTGGTGTTCGATTAGACTGCGTTGCTGGAAAGTTGTAGTCCCAATAAAATAAAAAATAAAAGAAAAAGAGAAAAAAAAATGTGTGAAAGTAATTAACAATTAATTACTATTCGGAAGAGTATAAAGACTATAAAGTCCTGTATAGTTCAATCTGAAAATACAACCGAGTATGAATCACTCTTTGTAAAGTTCTGGTTATGTTCTAAACCAGGCATGTCAAACTCAAAATGTATAGAGGGCCATTTTTGATATTTGTTGAACATTGGCGGTAGTGTTGGGAATAATCGATTATGATAATCGATTAATCGATTATTATTGATAATCGTAATCGTAATCGATTATAAAAAATAATCGAAAGTATGTATAATCGATTATGAAAAATAATCGGAAAATCACATTTTGGTATTTTTGCCAATGGAGCAGTTGCAAATGGGTAAAA
>NW_007385175.1:0-12119 GCF_000475195.1 Diaphorina citri
TGAAGAATATTTGTCATCAGCATCAATGATTATGTGATGGAGAGGGGATGAATCTTTCTTCTTGAAGAAATACGCTTTCAAGTTCTTTACTTCTCTATTTCCTAATCTTTCCAAGTTTATTAGACCTTGACCACCATTTTTTCTTGATAAATACAATCGTTCAGTACATGCTTTAGGGTGATGCATTCTGAACTGTGTCATCATCACTCTGGTCTTGCGATCTAACTCTTGCAAATCCGTTTGTGTCCAAGGTAGAACACCAAATGAGTTTGTTAGGATAGGAACACACCATGTATTAATGCCTTTGATCTTATTGGCACCATTCAAACTCGTAGCAAGAATTTTCTTCAATCTCGTTGTGTACGTATTAATCACACTGTCTTTTGCTTCTGACTTGTTGAATACCAGTGCTTGTTTCACACCAAGATATTTGTACATTTCATTTGTACTTTGATCAAGGGTTGGTAATACCATTGGTGTTGAGGTTAGATTGATATTTTCTTGATCATGTATTTTCCCCCTTTTCACTTCCAAAGTAGCACATTTCTCTATGCCGAATTTCATTTCAATATCACTCGAGAATATTGATGTTATTTCAAGCAGAGATCTTAATTCATCCTAGTGATGGGACTCGAGTGAGATTTTTCAACTCGATTATTTTCTACTCGATTATTTTCCAACTCGAGTTGTAACTCGAGTGGAAATTAATCGAGTTGAATATTGGAAATTACACCGCGCCGATTTCTCACTCGAGAGTCGAGTAGGCGAGCGAGTCGCTGATATTCGGGTTTTCGTTCGGAAACTCTCGGCATACGGGTATACCACTATACCCCTCCCCCTCTTCAGTTCTCTTTCTTGCATCATCATCTAGTAAGAGGCAAGAGGGGAGAGGGGGGTAGTGAATCATTCAACTCGTTAAACGAATAGTTTTTCTGACGAATAGATTTGTACTCGAATAGAAACTGCATGCTGCAATAATATGTGGCGAGTGCGCGAGTGAACTCGGGTCAGAAAACCCAATGAATAGTTTTTCCACTCGAGTGGAACAAAATAATAATCGAGTGCACTCGAGTGAAGTCAAACTCGAGTCCACTCGAATAAAATCATTCACTCGGCCCATCACTAATGTGAATTGACCCAATGACTGCTGCGAACTTAATCATTTTGATGGTGCAATTTCTTTTTTATTTAACATAATTCAACAAATCAGCAGTAATTTGCATATGGTTTTTTTCTGAGGCATTTAATTGTGTTTGGAGACACTGTACAGGAGAGGAAAGTAACATTGCATTATTATTTTTACAGATATTAATTATTATTATTTTTTTAATGAGGTGTTGGGTATCCATGGATCAAAACTGATGGGTCACCATGGGCCAGGGTAAAAACTAAATGCTTGGTTTTTCACTAATATCTCTCTCTTTTTTTGTGGAATGGCTATAAAATGACAGACAAATACTAGATTTTGGTTATATTCTATTCACTATTTATAGAGTTGCAACTTTCACAAATTGTAATGACCCATGGTGTACAGGCATGGGGTACCATGGAGTTTTTTTTTTTTTTTTTGATGTCACTTTGAATTTGTCCCTCTAAAACTAAAATTTTTAGCTTTTTTTTAGTCTTCTTGTGTTATGGCCCTTTCAAGGTTGCATACTTCTTGAATTTTTCTAGGGTGGGCAGCTGCAACCCCCACCTTCCTACGCCCATGCTTTTGGTTTAAGGTTAAGGTATGAATTGTATTTGAACGACCTCTCAATTCTATCAATTTGTGGAATCCGTGTTCTCACATTAATCTCTACATTCACAGAAACAAAACCCCGTTTTTTTTTTCCCATTTTGAAACCTTTTTCTCTTTTGGCATGATTTCAGCAATCGCGCGAGTTGCTCTCGACATCCGACTAGGATGTTTGGATAAAGATGTAGTTCAGACTGAAACTCAAGTCCTTATTGATGCTGTCAACACATTCTTCAGAAACGTGGTTATACTGGAACTCAAAGTACCGTTCTGGAAATTATTCAGCACACCAACGTGGAAACAATACATTTGGGCCTTGGATACATTACGAGAGTGAGCATGCTTTGGAAAAATATTTAATATTATATTGCTCTCATAGGTTAACTTTGGGTTAACAGGTTAACACTATAATATATATTATTTTGATCTGTATGAGGATTAGTTAACAAACTAAATTGCCATTTAATTAGGTCGTACCATCTAGAAAAGTTGTCTGATTTTGTTCATCTTTACACAGATGAAGCAAGCTCATTGTTGTCTTCCTGTTCAGCTTTACACAGATGAAGCAAGTTCATCGTTGTATCGTTGTCTTCCTGTTCATCTTTACACAGATGAAGCAAGTTCATTGTTGTCTTCCTGTTCATCTGTTTCAGAATCACGCAAGTTCATGAATAAACAAAACAAAATGTTAACAAAATTAAAAAGTTTGGCAAGAATTACCTACAAGAGTTTTTCATGTTCTACCTAAGTACCTACCTACTCACTACTTGGTTTTGTGAAAAGGTTTTGTTCCAAATGAGATGGGACCAATGAGTGTCGTCTGTCACTCAAAATAAGTTTGTAGTGAGAAAAAGACCTTTCTACATCAACATATGTCAGGGGACAGAACTTGAAGAGTGCTGGGGAAAAGCTCAAACCATCTGGTAACTCTTTTCCCTTTCCGTTAATGTAACTATTACCTTGCTTCAGGAATTCTAGTCCAGGATTTTTCTCTGTTACTTGTTTCAACTTGTTCCTGAGCCTGAGCTTCTCAGGTAGGTTCCGAGGGAGGGACGCTTGACGCTTGAGCACTCTCCAAAGTGTTTACTTGTTTCAACTTGTTCCTGAGCCTGAGCTTCTCAGGTAGGTTCCGAGGGAGGGACGCTTGACGCTTGAGCACTCTCCAAAGTGTTCAGTATCTCAAATGTTTCACTCATTTCCTCAAAAATCCTCGAAATGCTTAAATATGCAAAATCCCTAAAAATTGTCAAAATATGCAATTGCATATGCAAATATGCAATATGCAAAAGTCCGGGCTCTAGTTATGACAATACGTTGGTTTTTGCGATTTAGAGTACCTATGTACTATTGTATGTACCTAGCTATTTCGAGTTCTGAAGCTGGATTCAGACGACGTGACGTGAGTTCTGGTTTATTCAGGCCGTGGTTATGAACAGGGCTGAGATGAGCTCGTACGACGTGAGATAGCTGTCCCGGCGGCAATTTTTAAAATTCATTTTATATTTATTTTTGTTTGCTTTGTAATTTGCTTGTTTTTAATAGCTAATATAAATGAAAAGTATAATATAAACGAGCAAACTAAAGATAAAAAGTAAAAAATGAATTCAGATTGTACAAGTTGCGGAAAAAAAATCAAAAATCCGAATTTCCCGCCAACTTTACACGCAAAAAGGCCGACGATGGCCTACGATGGCCCTGTTCATAACCACGGCCAGAGGCTAAAGTGCTCATGATGCTCAAGCAATCGCCCCTTTGAATGTCCAGAATTTTTCTGAACCAAGAACTGAGAGGAGCAAATAGGTACATACGATTGGTAAGTAGCAACACTAGCAACGGAAACTACTACACTTTAACCACTTACCATTGATGTTTTGTACAGGATTGTTTCCAAAAATCATGAATGAATAATCTTGTTCGGTAGACTGGATGGCTTCCTAAGTTCATTGTTGTCTTCCTGTTCAGCTTTACACAGATGAAGCAAGTTCATCGTTGTCTTCCTGTTCATCTTTACACAGATGAAGCAAGTTCATTGTTGTCTTCCTGTTCATCTTTACACAGATGAAGCAAGTTCATTGTTGTCTTCCTGTTCATCTTTACACAGATGAAGCAAGTTCATTGTTGTCTTCCTGTTCATCTTTACACAGATGAAGCAAGTTCATTGTTGTCTTCCTGTTCATCTTTACACAGATGAAGCAAGTTCATTGTTGTCTTCCTGTTCATCTTTACACAGATGAAGCAAGTTCATTGTTGTCTTCCTGTTCATCTTTACACAGATGAAGCAAGTTCATTGTTGTCTTCCTGTTCATCTTTACACAGATGAAGCAAGTTCATTGTTGTCTTCCTGTTCAGCTTTACACAGATGAAGCAAGTTCATCGTTGTCTTCCTGTTCATCTTTACACAGATGAAGCAAGTTCATTGTTGTCTTCCTGTTCATCTTTACACAGATGAAGCAAGTTCATTGTTGTCTTCCTGTTCATCTTTACACAGATGAAGCAAGTTCATTGTTGTCTTCCTGTTCATCTTTACACAGATGAAGCAAGTTCATTGTTGTCTTCCTGTTCATCTTTACACAGATGAAGCAAGTTCATTGTTGTCTTCCTGTTCATCTTTACACAGATGAAGCAAGTTCATTGTTGTCTTCCTGTTCATCTTTACACAGATGAAGCAAGTTCATTGTTGTCTTCCTGTTCATCTTTACACAGATGAAGCAAGTTCATTGTTGTCTTCCTGTTCAGCTTTACACAGATGAAGCAAGTTCATCGTTGTCTTCCTGTTCATCTTTACACAGATGAAGCAAGTTCATTGTTGTCTTCCTGTTCATCTTTACACAGATGAAGCAAGTTCATTGTTGTCTTCCTGTTCATCTTTACACAGATGAAGCAAGTTCATTGTTGTCTTCCTGTTCATCTTTACACAGATGAAGCAAGTTCATTGTTGTCTTCCTGTTCATCTTTACACAGATGAAGCAAGTTCATTGTTGTCTTCCTGTTCATCTTTACACAGATGAAGCAAGTTCATTGTTGTCTTCCTGTTCATCTTTACACAGATGAAGCAAGTTCATTGTTGTCTTCCTGTTCATCTTTACACAGATGAAGCAAGTTCATTGTTGTCTTCCTGTTCAGCTTTACACAGATGAAGCAAGTTCATCGTTGTCTTCCTGTTCATCTTTACACAGATGAAGCAAGTTCATTGTTGTCTTCCTGTTCATCTTTACACAGATGAAGCAAGTTCATTGTTGTCTTCCTGTTCATCTTTACACAGATGAAGCAAGTTCATTGTTGTCTTCCTGTTCATCTTTACACAGATGAAGCAAGTTCATTGTTGTCTTCCTGTTCATCTTTACACAGATGAAGCAAGTTCATTGTTGTCTTCCTGTTCATCTTTACACAGATGAAGCAAGTTCATTGTTGTCTTCCTGTTCATCTTTACACAGATGAAGCAAGTTCATTGTTGTCTTCCTGTTCATCTTTACACAGATGAAGCAAGTTCATTGTTGTCTTCCTGTTCAGCTTTACACAGATGAAGCAAGTTCATCGTTGTCTTCCTGTTCATCTTTACACAGATGAAGCAAGTTCATTGTTGTCTTCCTGTTCATCTTTACACAGATGAAGCAAGTTCATTGTTGTCTTCCTGTTCATCTTTACACAGATGAAGCAAGTTCATTGTTGTCTTCCTGTTCATCTTTACACAGATGAAGCAAGTTCATTGTTGTCTTCCTGTTCATCTTTACACAGATGAAGCAAGTTCATTGTTGTCTTCCTGTTCATCTTTACACAGATGAAGCAAGTTCATTGTTGTCTTCCTGTTCATCTTTACACAGATGAAGCAAGTTCATTGTTGTCTTCCTGTTCATCTTTACACAGATGAAGCAAGTTCATTGTTGTCTTCCTGTTCAGCTTTACACAGATGAAGCAAGTTCATCGTTGTCTTCCTGTTCATCTTTACACAGATGAAGCAAGTTCATTGTTGTCTTCCTGTTCATCTTTACACAGATGAAGCAAGTTCATTGTTGTCTTCCTGTTCATCTTTACACAGATGAAGCAAGTTCATTGTTGTCTTCCTGTTCATCTTTACACAGATGAAGCAAGTTCATTGTTGTCTTCCTGTTCATCTTTACACAGATGAAGCAAGTTCATTGTTGTCTTCCTGTTCATCTTTACACAGATGAAGCAAGTTCATTGTTGTCTTCCTGTTCATCTTTACACAGATGAAGCAAGTTCATTGTTGTCTTCCTGTTCATCTTTACACAGATGAAGCAAGTTCATTGTTGTCTTCCTGTTCAGCTTTACACAGATGAAGCAAGTTCATCGTTGTCTTCCTGTTCATCTTTACACAGATGAAGCAAGTTCATTGTTGTCTTCCTGTTCATCTTTACACAGATGAAGCAAGTTCATTGTTGTCTTCCTGTTCATCTTTACACAGATGAAGCAAGTTCATTGTTGTCTTCCTGTTCATCTTTACACAGATGAAGCAAGTTCATTGTTGTCTTCCTGTTCATCTTTACACAGATGAAGCAAGTTCATTGTTGTCTTCCTGTTCATCTTTACACAGATGAAGCAAGTTCATTGTTGTCTTCCTGTTCATCTTTACACAGATGAAGCAAGTTCATTGTTGTCTTCCTGTTCATCTTTACACAGATGAAGCAAGTTCATTGTTGTCTTCCTGTTCAGCTTTACACAGATGAAGCAAGTTCATCGTTGTCTTCCTGTTCATCTTTACACAGATGAAGCAAGTTCATTGTTGTCTTCCTGTTCATCTTTACACAGATGAAGCAAGTTCATTGTTGTCTTCCTGTTCATCTTTACACAGATGAAGCAAGTTCATTGTTGTCTTCCTGTTCATCTTTACACAGATGAAGCAAGTTCATTGTTGTCTTCCTGTTCATCTTTACACAGATGAAGCAAGTTCATTGTTGTCTTCCTGTTCATCTTTACACAGATGAAGCAAGTTCATTGTTGTCTTCCTGTTCATCTTTACACAGATGAAGCAAGTTCATTGTTGTCTTCCTGTTCATCTTTACACAGATGAAGCAAGTTCATTGTTGTCTTCCTGTTCAGCTTTACACAGATGAAGCAAGTTCATCGTTGTCTTCCTGTTCATCTTTACACAGATGAAGCAAGTTCATTGTTGTCTTCCTGTTCATCTTTACACAGATGAAGCAAGTTCATTGTTGTCTTCCTGTTCATCTTTACACAGATGAAGCAAGTTCATTGTTGTCTTCCTGTTCATCTTTACACAGATGAAGCAAGTTCATTGTTGTCTTCCTGTTCATCTTTACACAGATGAAGCAAGTTCATTGTTGTCTTCCTGTTCATCTTTACACAGATGAAGCAAGTTCATTGTTGTCTTCCTGTTCATCTTTACACAGATGAAGCAAGTTCATTGTTGTCTTCCTGTTCATCTTTACACAGATGAAGCAAGTTCATTGTTGTCTTCCTGTTCAGCTTTACACAGATGAAGCAAGTTCATCGTTGTCTTCCTGTTCATCTTTACACAGATGAAGCAAGTTCATTGTTGTCTTCCTGTTCATCTTTACACAGATGAAGCAAGTTCATTGTTGTCTTCCTGTTCATCTTTACACAGATGAAGCAAGTTCATTGTTGTCTTCCTGTTCATCTTTACACAGATGAAGCAAGTTCATTGTTGTCTTCCTGTTCATCTTTACACAGATGAAGCAAGTTCATTGTTGTCTTCCTGTTCATCTTTACACAGATGAAGCAAGTTCATTGTTGTCTTCCTGTTCATCTTTACACAGATGAAGCAAGTTCATTGTTGTCTTCCTGTTCATCTTTACACAGATGAAGCAAGTTCATTGTTGTCTTCCTGTTCAGCTTTACACAGATGAAGCAAGTTCATCGTTGTCTTCCTGTTCATCTTTACACAGATGAAGCAAGTTCATTGTTGTCTTCCTGTTCATCTTTACACAGATGAAGCAAGTTCATTGTTGTCTTCCTGTTCATCTTTACACAGATGAAGCAAGTTCATTGTTGTCTTCCTGTTCATCTTTACACAGATGAAGCAAGTTCATTGTTGTCTTCCTGTTCATCTTTACACAGATGAAGCAAGTTCATTGTTGTCTTCCTGTTCATCTTTACACAGATGAAGCAAGTTCATTGTTGTCTTCCTGTTCATCTTTACACAGATGAAGCAAGTTCATTGTTGTCTTCCTGTTCATCTTTACACAGATGAAGCAAGTTCATTGTTGTCTTCCTGTTCAGCTTTACACAGATGAAGCAAGTTCATCGTTGTCTTCCTGTTCATCTTTACACAGATGAAGCAAGTTCATTGTTGTCTTCCTGTTCATCTTTACACAGATGAAGCAAGTTCATTGTTGTCTTCCTGTTCATCTTTACACAGATGAAGCAAGTTCATTGTTGTCTTCCTGTTCATCTTTACACAGATGAAGCAAGTTCATTGTTGTCTTCCTGTTCATCTTTACACAGATGAAGCAAGTTCATTGTTGTCTTCCTGTTCATCTTTACACAGATGAAGCAAGTTCATTGTTGTCTTCCTGTTCATCTTTACACAGATGAAGCAAGTTCATTGTTGTCTTCCTGTTCATCTTTACACAGATGAAGCAAGTTCATTGTTGTCTTCCTGTTCAGCTTTACACAGATGAAGCAAGTTCATCGTTGTCTTCCTGTTCATCTTTACACAGATGAAGCAAGTTCATTGTTGTCTTCCTGTTCATCTTTACACAGATGAAGCAAGTTCATTGTTGTCTTCCTGTTCATCTTTACACAGATGAAGCAAGTTCATTGTTGTCTTCCTGTTCATCTTTACACAGATGAAGCAAGTTCATTGTTGTCTTCCTGTTCATCTTTACACAGATGAAGCAAGTTCATTGTTGTCTTCCTGTTCATCTTTACACAGATGAAGCAAGTTCATTGTTGTCTTCCTGTTCATCTTTACACAGATGAAGCAAGTTCATTGTTGTCTTCCTGTTCATCTTTACACAGATGAAGCAAGTTCATTGTTGTCTTCCTGTTCAGCTTTACACAGATGAAGCAAGTTCATCGTTGTCTTCCTGTTCATCTTTACACAGATGAAGCAAGTTCATTGTTGTCTTCCTGTTCATCTTTACACAGATGAAGCAAGTTCATTGTTGTCTTCCTGTTCATCTTTACACAGATGAAGCAAGTTCATTGTTGTCTTCCTGTTCATCTTTACACAGATGAAGCAAGTTCATTGTTGTCTTCCTGTTCATCTTTACACAGATGAAGCAAGTTCATTGTTGTCTTCCTGTTCATCTTTACACAGATGAAGCAAGTTCATTGTTGTCTTCCTGTTCATCTTTACACAGATGAAGCAAGTTCATTGTTGTCTTCCTGTTCATCTTTACACAGATGAAGCAAGTTCATTGTTGTCTTCCTGTTCAGCTTTACACAGATGAAGCAAGTTCATCGTTGTCTTCCTGTTCATCTTTACACAGATGAAGCAAGTTCATTGTTGTCTTCCTGTTCATCTTTACACAGATGAAGCAAGTTCATTGTTGTCTTCCTGTTCATCTTTACACAGATGAAGCAAGTTCATTGTTGTCTTCCTGTTCATCTTTACACAGATGAAGCAAGTTCATTGTTGTCTTCCTGTTCATCTTTACACAGATGAAGCAAGTTCATTGTTGTCTTCCTGTTCATCTTTACACAGATGAAGCAAGTTCATTGTTGTCTTCCTGTTCATCTTTACACAGATGAAGCAAGTTCATTGTTGTCTTCCTGTTCATCTTTACACAGATGAAGCAAGTTCATTGTTGTCTTCCTGTTCAGCTTTACACAGATGAAGCAAGTTCATCGTTGTCTTCCTGTTCATCTTTACACAGATGAAGCAAGTTCATTGTTGTCTTCCTGTTCATCTTTACACAGATGAAGCAAGTTCATTGTTGTCTTCCTGTTCATCTTTACACAGATGAAGCAAGTTCATTGTTGTCTTCCTGTTCATCTTTACACAGATGAAGCAAGTTCATTGTTGTCTTCCTGTTCATCTTTACACAGATGAAGCAAGTTCATTGTTGTCTTCCTGTTCATCTTTACACAGATGAAGCAAGTTCATTGTTGTCTTCCTGTTCATCTTTACACAGATGAAGCAAGTTCATTGTTGTCTTCCTGTTCATCTTTACACAGATGAAGCAAGTTCATTGTTGTCTTCCTGTTCAGCTTTACACAGATGAAGCAAGTTCATCGTTGTCTTCCTGTTCATCTTTACACAGATGAAGCAAGTTCATTGTTGTCTTCCTGTTCATCTTTACACAGATGAAGCAAGTTCATTGTTGTCTTCCTGTTCATCTTTACACAGATGAAGCAAGTTCATTGTTGTCTTCCTGTTCATCTTTACACAGATGAAGCAAGTTCATTGTTGTCTTCCTGTTCATCTTTACACAGATGAAGCAAGTTCATTGTTGTCTTCCTGTTCATCTTTACACAGATGAAGCAAGTTCATTGTTGTCTTCCTGTTCATCTTTACACAGATGAAGCAAGTTCATTGTTGTCTTCCTGTTCATCTTTACACAGATGAAGCAAGTTCATTGTTGTCTTCCTGTTCAGCTTTACACAGATGAAGCAAGTTCATCGTTGTCTTCCTGTTCATCTTTACACAGATGAAGCAAGTTCATTGTTGTCTTCCTGTTCATCTTTACACAGATGAAGCAAGTTCATTGTTGTCTTCCTGTTCATCTTTACACAGATGAAGCAAGTTCATTGTTGTCTTCCTGTTCATCTTTACACAGATGAAGCAAGTTCATTGTTGTCTTCCTGTTCATCTTTACACAGATGAAGCAAGTTCATTGTTGTCTTCCTGTTCATCTTTACACAGATGAAGCAAGTTCATTGTTGTCTTCCTGTTCATCTTTACACAGATGAAGCAAGTTCATTGTTGTCTTCCTGTTCATCTTTACACAGATGAAGCAAGTTCATTGTTGTCTTCCTGTTCAGCTTTACACAGATGAAGCAAGTTCATCGTTGTCTTCCTGTTCATCTTTACACAGATGAAGCAAGTTCATTGTTGTCTTCCTGTTCATCTTTACACAGATGAAGCAAGTTCATTGTTGTCTTCCTGTTCATCTTTACACAGATGAAGCAAGTTCATTGTTGTCTTCCTGTTCATCTTTACACAGATGAAGCAAGTTCATTGTTGTCTTCCTGTTCATCTTTACACAGATGAAGCAAGTTCATTGTTGTCTTCCTGTTCATCTTTACACAGATGAAGCAAGTTCATTGTTGTCTTCCTGTTCATCTTTACACAGATGAAGCAAGTTCATTGTTGTCTTCCTGTTCATCTTTACACAGATGAAGCAAGTTCATTGTTGTCTTCCTGTTCAGCTTTACACAGATGAAGCAAGTTCATCGTTGTCTTCCTGTTCATCTTTACACAGATGAAGCAAGTTCATTGTTGTCTTCCTGTTCATCTTTACACAGATGAAGCAAGTTCATTGTTGTCTTCCTGTTCATCTTTACACAGATGAAGCAAGTTCATTGTTGTCTTCCTGTTCATCTTTACACAGATGAAGCAAGTTCATTGTTGTCTTCCTGTTCATCTTTACACAGATGAAGCAAGTTCATTGTTGTCTTCCTGTTCATCTTTACACAGATGAAGCAAGTTCATTGTTGTCTTCCTGTTCATCTTTACACAGATGAAGCAAGTTCATTGTTGTCTTCCTGTTCATCTTTACACAGATGAAGCAAGTTCATTGTTGTCTTCCTGTTCAGCTTTACACAGATGAAGCAAGTTCATCGTTGTCTTCCTGTTCATCTTTACACAGATGAAGCAAGTTCATTGTTGTCTTCCTGTTCAGCTTTACACAGATGAAGCAAGTTCATTGTTGTCTTCCTGTTCATCTTTACACAGATGAAGCAAGTTCATTGTTGTCTTCCTGTTCATCTTTACACAGATGAAGCAAGTTCATTGTTGTCTTCCTGTTCATCTTTACACAGATGAAGCAAGTTCATTGTTGTCTTCCTGTTCATCTTTACACAGATGAAGCAAGTTCATTGTTGTCTTCCTGTTCATCTTTACACAGATGAAGCAAGTTCATTGTTGTCTTCCTGTTCATCTTTACACAGATGAAGCAAGTTCATTGTTGTCTTCCTGTTCATCTTTACACAGATGAAGCAAGTTCATTGTTGTCTTCCTGTTCATCTGTTTCAGAATCACCATGAAACACATTGTAGAAACCCTGAAGCGACTTCAAGCTCAGGATAGTTTAGAATGTAATCATCAATCATCTTTATTACAACGGGTACTCGCATTACATCCGGATAATCCCAAGTTTGCCTGCATTCTTGCTCTGGACATGTTCCTTGTAGGAATAGACACGGTAGGTAATCATTACAAGGTTGAGCCTCAAATTATAATCTTCGGATTCAGTTGGAGTATTATCCAAATTAT
>NW_007385176.1:0-3269 GCF_000475195.1 Diaphorina citri
CTATTACCTCATAGAGTAGTGACAACTCTCTGCTATCAACCCATTAAAGAGGAATAATATCTTCTATTACCTCATAGAAGCTGTGGGTTTTTAGTCCAAAATAAGACAAGAATAGTTCTTCACTTACTTGACTGGTCTTAATTAGTACTTGACATGGTATCCCGTTTTCTAAGTTTAACAATGAGTCCTCTTGGAACTAAGATCAATTCCAGAGTTGTCATAAGCATTTTCATGTATTTTGTGTAGAACACACAACTTGTGAATGCACAACTCACTAGAATTTGTCATCATCAAGCCAACATGAGAGTTCAAGCCAACCCAAGTACCACTTTAAACATAGGAAGAGAAATCACCTCATACTTATCTTTCAATAACTACCTAATAGTACCTACCTACTTCATTTGCCTTAAAATATTTATTTTTTTATTTAATATACCTTATTTATACTGTCGGCTAAGACTAAAAAGTCCCTTTTCTTCTTTTCTTTATCTTACTAAGTGTATATTAAAATAAGTTCCTTAAAATGATAATTTATAGAACATTTCATGACTTTTTTTAAATAAAAATTTCCATATAGCACCATCAGTATTATTATGTACATCCTAAGTCAAGAAGAAATGATTACAAGTAAGTACCTGCCTACCTATGTATCTATTTAGTTTGTTTTTATCTATAGGAAATAATATCAAACAATTAATATTGTTTTCAGCCCCTCTCCCTCATCCCTAAAAAAAAGCATAATATCTGTCTGGTTTCTTTCCACAGATGGTGGTTTTGATCAGTCATCAACAAGTGAGAAAAAGGTAAATTTCTAATGAACTAATGTTGGTGTCTTGAATATCTAATTGTAAAATTATTATCATTTACACCACTGATGTAGTTCTAATTAAATTTTGATTACAAGCATATCCTCATGGTCTGTTAAAAGTTCATTTCTTATTTAATGACATGATATTTTGGGTAAGGACATCATTGAATTTTTTAGTAGTTGTTAAGCACCAGACAAGTTCAGGAAAAAAAACTCAATGCAAAAATAATAATAATAATAATAATAATGTCTTTAACAAACTGCCCGTCGAAAATTTCAGCCGATTACATTACTTTCGTTTCTTTACGATATATTATAGGTAAGGAAATTAATAATGTGAGAGAAAAAAGTAAAAATTAATTTTCATTTTAGAAATCATATCCCGTATCAATTTAGTAACTAATTATAATTATATCGTATCAGCTCAAATTTTGAGTTTTTTTGTTTTGCGTGAAAAATAATAAAATTGTAAGCTAGTGAGTGTTAACTCTTGCCATTCAAGCGCAAAGACTAGAAATTACTTTTTTCTCTTATCATGAGTACACTGCAGGCAATGTGAAAATTATGATGATGTTTTTTAAGTTTCTTTTTTTTATATAGGAAAAACAATTGAGTCATTTTCCATTAGGTGTCCGCCGCGCTGCACTATGGTCGATTTATCTCATATAGGCACACAAAACCCCATTTCAAAAACTTTGAAGTAGAAAGATAAAATAGGTAACACTAGATTCCTAAGCGTATTCTACATCTACATTTATTTTCGACTCATTGTGCTACGTGTTACCTAACTCATCTTGAAGTTAGCCGTCGCGTAGTGATTTCAAAAAATAATACATAAAAATCTGGTGTGAACATCACACGACCTTCCTCATCCTATTGAATGATGCTTATTTGAGTGTTCTTTTAGCCTCACTTATACAATATCTCTAACCGTTTAGTCGGTATAGCTGAAAACCGCCCAAAAACGGTCGAAATCTATCCAAAAGCGGTCAAAATACCGCCAAGGGCAGCACCTATCTTAACTAAACGTATTTTGTTGTCTTATTGTCACATTTGTGAACTACATACCAAATTTCAAGTCTCTAGCTCATACCGTTCCCGAGATATTGTTAAATTACACCAAAAAGCGGTAAAATGCCGCCAGGCGTTGCACCGGTCTTAACCAAAAGTTTCGTGTCGCATCCTTATTATATTTGACAGCTACATACCAAATTTCAAGTCTCTAGCTTTTACCGTTCTCGAGATATTTTGTTTACGGACAGTCACACAGACAGACACACACACGGACCAATGGCTGAAACTTTGGATTTAGACTCTAGGGACCTCAAAACGTGTTTTGGCACTAAAATTTGACCATCGAAAATTTGACCCGATTACATTACTTTCCCTCCTATAGGATAAGGAAAGTAATAAAAAAGAGAATTAATAATTTATTGTTTGTGGTAAAGCAGAGAGCTTGTTCACAACTTTTGTGGGTACCACAGCATTACTACGTACCTCCTTTACTATTAATTCTCATCATCATTAAAAAACAACTGCGTAAAGTCTGACGTCACACATATTTGAACTCTTTCATTAAAACGGAAAATAAAAAATTGAATTTTCGACCTTTTGCAGTTATTTTTTCGGAGTTCTGACTTCAGATTTGGATTTTTCCCAACTTTTTAGTCCGTCCTTCCTTTATTATTACTAAAAATAAAAGGTTGACTTCAGATTTGGATTTTTCCGAACTTTTTACAAAGGAATCGAGCATTTATTTATAATTTTTACCCATTTACAACTGCTCCATTTATCATTTGTGGTAAAGCAGAGAGCTTGTTCACAACTTTTGTGGGTACCACAGCATTACTACGTACCTCCTTTACTATTAATTCTCATCATCAATTTTTTCTACACTGGTAATACTTAGCCTATTTTTCTTTCGTAATGTTAATGTACATTAGCTTAATTCGAATTTTTCTTTCTCTTACATTACGTTCTCCTACCTTTACATTAACTTCCCCTCCAATTTCCATATAAATGTCCTGGTAGACAAAATGTGTGGGACGTCGCATAGTGATCGCTTCGTAGACATTACCAAATGGAAAGGTGGGCCTCAAGAACGGGACGTTCCGACTTTTCCAATATTGATAGGAGATGAAAATTGTTTTTAAGTAGTAAAGTAAAATTACAATGGAACCATCTCGTTTTACATTAGGAATATAGGAAGTTTTGGCGGTAAAATTTAAAATTTCATCAGCTGATTTTTACTTTCCTTATCCTATAGGAAAGAAAGTAATGTAATCGGGTCAATTTTTCGATGGTCAGATTTTAGTGCCAAAACACGTTTTGAGGTCCCTAGAGCTTAAATCCACAGTTTCAGCCATTTTTCCGTGTGTGTGTCTGTGTGTCTGTCCGTCTGTCTGTAAACAAAATATCTCGAGAACGGTAAGAGCTAGAGACTTGAAATTTGGTATGTAGC
>NW_007385177.1:0-1072 GCF_000475195.1 Diaphorina citri
CGATTTTACTTTCATGTAATGATTTAAAATCAAGACTAGAGCCCGTTCTCCCTTTATTCCCAATATAAGGTTGAAGTCTCCCATCCATTTATTGGCCTTGCTCGGCGTAGCTAAACATAGGTGACGCCAAAACTGGTCTTAAAATAACGACTGAAGTGTTATCTAAAACTTTCTCGCTTTGAGTTCATAGGTCGTCGTGACAAATTTCAAGTTCATAGGTCGTCGCGACAAAAGCTCATTTGTGTGAGAAAATGTGAAAAAAATCCCCCAAAAACCAATTTTTTTGGTTTTTTGGCTTTAAGGGTCTCTGGACAAAATTTGCACCACCAATTTTGTGTTCCTGGTAAAAAGACCTTTAATTTGATATATAGGTCGACCAGGTTTGGATAAGTCCTTCTATGGGGATAGACTGACAGAAAACAGAGTAACAGACGACACCGAAGCGAATACAATAGTCCGTCCCTTATACCATTTTATTACTACTGTAATGATAAAGGAAGGACGGACTAAAAAGAAGAAGATCGTCGTATAATATTTTTCACTATTGTAATATTGTGTCTACTGTTAAAAATATAAATAAAATAAAGCACTGATGTTTATAATAATACTAAATAAAAAAAAAAATATAATAATCACAGAAGAAAATCCTATACTCTTTCTAATTTCTATACTCTTTTTAACGTCAAAACAATCACAATGAACGAATTGAATTGAATTTAACCACAAAAAAAAAAAAAAAAAAAAAAAAAAAAATAACTATCCCATTTTTTCTGGCGTTTTTCCTGTTTAATTTCAGATTCCAAGCGGACAACTCATGTCTACCCGTCTACAACTATGTGAGCTCAACCACTAACCCTATCACCTGGTCCGAATTTGAGACTAAAGGATATCAAGCTACAGTACGCTATCCTTACTCACGTATGTTGTACAGTCCGTTTGTGTATAATAGTCCAAACCCTGTAGTCTATGCGCTGAGAACATTAATAGTGCACTACCTGGTCGGATACCTGTTTGATTTCTACTTCTGGAGCACTGGACAATCTATGAGGTAATTAAAGGTAGAAACACACTA
>NW_007385177.1:1405-3266 GCF_000475195.1 Diaphorina citri
TAGCTTATGTATTTTCTGTTAGACCAGCCAGCCTAGTTAGCTTGGAGGGTAGCGCGTCTAACTCGATTTTTGAGCCCTTGGCGGATTTTATCCTAAACAGATAGGGTTCGTTCTCGGAACAGCTGGCTTTATCCTATCCTGTTTTTTTTTCTCTCTTAGACCTTAACAGTCACAGTGCCCTCTATCAAAGCTCTTAAAAAAAGCGTATTGCTCAAAAAGGACCCAATTAGGGTTAGGCTCCCATCATACAAAACCTTTCAATTATCCCCCTGATTCTTCCATAGATATTTGAAAGGCTGCACCTGGAGGTTCCCGACTTCAAGTCCAAAATCCACGTCCTCCCCTGTAACCTGGAACTTCGGGATCTCGGTCTAAGTCCAGAGAACAAACAGATGCTAATATCTCGAGTGAACATTGTGCTGCATGGAGCTGCTACGTTACGGTTTGATGAGGATTTACAGGTCGCTATTCAGACCAATGTGAGGGGCACACGTGAGGTCCTCAACCTCGCTAAACAGTGCCCCAACTTGAAGGTAAGTGAGGGGGAGCAATAACTATTTCTTTTCTAAAAAATTCTAAAAGTCAGCCATTCATTATCAGGTGAACCTTACACGTACCGCTGTCAGGTCTACCTGATAGTGAATGGCCGGCCTTCAACTGTGTTCTCTTCTGTTTTCACTCATAGTTTGACTTTCCTTCCAAGTTTTAAGTCGACGATTTTTCCAAGTTTTAAATGCATTCAGATTGTGTGTAGGGCTCTGTCTGAATGCTTTATTAGATAGAGGTTTGTAACTGTATACTCACACTAAATTCACCTAGCCTGAGTGGGTAAAGCCAGCAGCATGCGATTGACCAGATGGTCATCCGGATACCAATCGGGCGCTACGTTGCTTACAGTGATTCGACGGGAACTGGCACATTCACCTTGCTATCGCCGCTACCTTAACTCTATCCAATGCAATCCATTTCTTTCAGATGTTAACCTACGTCTCGACAGCATTCTCTCATGCTAGGTCTCAAATAGGAGAGGTGGTCTACGAGCCTAAAACCCATTGATGGGTAAAACGCTTTTATAGAAAAAAGCAATGTTCTGGTCGTTGACTAAATATTTTTCATCGTTTATGTCATTTCTTTTCTTTTCCTGATGCGAATACAAAAAAAATATATTTTTTGAGCTTTGATGTTTGAGCACGACCACTGTTTAAAATTTGTTTTGTACAGCAAAATTTAAATTGAATTTTTGAACTTTTTAGTATTTTTTTATAGAAAAAAGCAATGTTCTGGTCGTTGACTAAATATTTTTCATCGTTTATTTCATTTCTTTTCTTGAGTTTTCCTGATGCGAATACAAAAAAAAATATTTTCTGAGCTTTGATGTTTGAGCACGACCACTGTTTAAAATTTGTTTTGTACAGCAAAATTTAAATTGAATTTTTGAACTTTTTAGTATTTTCCTCAGTTTTTAGTCCGTCCTTCCTTTATTATTACTAATAATAAAAGATATAGTGGACGGACTATTGTATTCGCTTCGGTGTCGTCTGTCTGTCGGTCTGTCAGTCTGTCGGTCGGTCGGTCGGTCTGTCTGTCCCAATTTTTTACCCAATTGCATATCAATATTGGAGGGAAACCCTATTAAAAAAATCTTTTTTGTTGTGTGTATTTCAGACTATATCTTCTGCATCAATTCCTGAAAGCTCTGTTCTACGGGATCTTCATGGTCACACTATGGTCCTTCTTACAACCTTATATCACCATTCAACGCTAGTAAGCAAAGGACCAGAACGCCAGCCTAGTTAGCTTAGTTGGTAGTGCGTCTGCCTTGTAAGCGCTAGACCGCGGGTTCGATTCCCGCCCGGGGCGG
>NW_007385178.1:0-1020 GCF_000475195.1 Diaphorina citri
TTTTTAGTAATAGGCCCTTTAACTACTAGCATTTGTGCTAATTCATAGTTCAGATTAGGTGGTACACATTATGTATCTCAGGAATTCCAATAGGTTTTCTACTGAGTCTAGATCATCTTCTAATGAAGGAGACTGATGTATGAGCAACATTCTAACAAGTGGTGGATGGTCAGGGGTAACCCACATTGGCAAGATGGAGGGTTGGATCTGGTAAAGAGATAACTGTGGGTCAGGCGTGTATGTCCGATTCTCACTCTGGTCAGCACAACTTCCTCATATCTACTGTTGCAATCGGATACACTCCAGGGCCCAATTGTTGGTTTTATGTGCTTCAGTTTGTTGTGATTATTTCTCTCTTCTTTTTTCAGTTTGTTGAAGGCTTAGAAGACATGATACTAACATTAAAAAAAGAAAATGACGAGGAAGAAAACATGGACAAAAGGTTAGTTCACACATGTGGGTTATTTTCTTACCAACCATCAGTGAGCAACAAAGGCAGTGGAAATAGCATGTTAAATTTTTGAGTGCACTGAGCCTTAACACATTGTGTACGAAGCATAAAAACGCGAATTAGCGCTAGGCACGGAGGCCTAATTTGGGTAATTTCCAATGTGATCCATTTATGGATCACACCGGACATAGAGCACAACTATATTTTATTTTGCTGACACCAGAAGAAACTAAAACTAAGCATGATATTCTAAGTTTATTTACGAATTTTTAGAACCAACCTGTTTTGCATGGACTTTTAATATTATACTTTTTAGCATAACACCGATTAATAGAGCGTCTTGACTATAAAATGTTATTTTTATAGATCAATAATAAGAGTTTAATTAAATTTAAAAATTTTTTATTTCTAATTGTGTTATCTAATGGTAAGTGTATTATCATTGCTAGTTATCGATTAATACATTTATGCGGGGCCTCCATAGACTACCTGACTAAACATAAAAGTAGTAAATCAAAAACAGACTTCTAAGTGATGACTCACGCTCATGGGACTCCTTTTTTTTTTAT
>NW_007385178.1:2784-3265 GCF_000475195.1 Diaphorina citri
AACAACATTTTATACCAGCCACTCACGCTCGGAGAGTCGGAACGCGTGTGGCGGAAAAGCTTTGACCTACGTTTGTCAGACCGCCTGAGACCGCGTTCTCACACGTTCCGACGCGCGACGGTCTGAGCTTGAGTTTCCGGCATTACGACACATTTCAATTGGCCAATTCGCTCCTTATCCTTTATCAAAATGACGATAATGGTAAAAGTATAAACAGAATGGAGCAGAGAACAAAGCAATGTAATCAAACAAGCTAGGAAAATGGACTGAATGGCTGACTCTCGACCCGAAAGTACTGGGTTCGATTCCCGGACAAAGTCTCAATATTCTAATCGAAATATTTCATTCCCCAACCCGTTAAAAAAATACGTAAACAATAATAATATCGTTGTTAGAAAATCACAATCACCGATTTACTTGACCATTTTTCTTCTCTTTCAGATATGATCATATTTATGAAGCTGTTCCGGAAGAGTGAGGT
>NW_007385179.1:0-3265 GCF_000475195.1 Diaphorina citri
CTGGAAATACTTAAACATGCGTCACCAAACAGTTATAATACAATAAGTTATAGTTAACAGTTATAATATGTTTAATTTTGCATAAGTAAACCGAATAGTGTTTTAATTTAAACAAAACAGTAGGGTCTCTGATCTGTTTAATAATTCTATTCTATTCCATTCAGACTCTGTTTAATGATTCTAACGATGTGCAAAAGTGCGTCCTTGTCTAATTAGTATGCGCACCGGAGCGCAATCTGCTGACAAATGACATAATTGTTATCGCATTAGACACTTGCACTGTCACTGTTTGTTACTAAATCTATACTAATACTATTTAGGTACTAATGTACCTATGTAGCTGATTCCTAATGATCTAATTCTGTTGGAATCGATTTTTTCAATTAGCCATCAGCCTATATACCTATAGTCAGCTTGGAGGACACCTGCCTTGTGTCGCTCGATTTCTACTGGAAGCGCTAAGTCGCTCGATTCCCGCCCGGGGCAGCCTCCTATACCGATAAGGTTCGTCCTCGGCTGGTTTTCTCCAGGGTTTTAAACCCCAATCCTTCCAACACCGTGAGATAGGTGCAATGCCTATCACAAATACGGAAATATAAATATATAATTTAGCTACCTAGGTATTTTAATAAGTGAAGATAAAAGTTCAATTTTCAGTATTTTCCAAGCTGCAAAAAATTCGATCAAGTTGTTAGATGCAAAATATTCCATCAAACATGCATAATAATAAATAATTAATACCTACCTAATCATAATTACCCAGATACATACGTAGATAATACCTATAATTATAATTTATTTAAAGTCAATATTAAATGCAACGCTTTTATAAGAAGGGACGAACCCTACTTGGGTTCCTTTTTGGGTAAAACTGCTTCTCTAATACAGAATACATATTGTTAAGAAGCAGTTGTAAAAAGAATCATGTTGATATCTCCATTATTCATTAGGCTGGCAAGAAGAGGTTTGATAGAGGGAACTGTAACTGCTAGGTATAAAAGGTCTAAAGGTAGGTTTAGACGAAGCGAGTCTACTCGCGCACCAAAACTCGTTTCCTCCTCGCACATCAAAACGCATCCTCGCGCCACTGTTTACACGAAACGCGTTTCCTCGCTTGGAAGGGTGAGCCAGGCAGTTCGTAGGCAAGGGAACGTAGGGATAGGCAAGGGAACTCGCCCGGCAATATATGACACGGTCACACGAAGCGAGGAATTACTGCGAGTTTCCTTTGATGCGTGATTAAAAACCGACTGGCGATGGCTCGCTGCGAGTGCTGCTCGGGGTGAGGAAACTCGGGGGATTTTACCCACCTACACGACGCGAGGGAGCGGAAGCGAGGTAAATGCGCGAGTAGACTCGCTTCGTCTAAACCTACCTTTAAGTCAAAAATGAGCGAATTTGGATTCCTTTTAAGTTGGAAATACTTAGAGTTAACTTTCATGATATTCGACAGAGTAGATTCATAGAAAAATTCCATGTGCCAGCGTTGCCTTGTAAGGAAAAAAAATGAGGAGATGGTTTAAATTTCCAGAGAAAAGGCAAGATGGTATTATGAAGTCTGATGATAAGACCTTCGGGCAGAGAGGCCTGGACTGCACAAGCCAGATCTGACAACCAATGCGGAAGTGTGAGACGAACCTTCTCTCTTTTGCTGGTTGCTCCTCACATCCCTACTCTAAGAAAAGTTTGTGTTCTCCCTAACCCAAAATGGCGGACATTCGGGCGATCAACATGAACCATGAGACCCTGATTCTAGATAATGGTCTCTTAAGCTGTGTCCCCACATGGTTGACGGCCGTCGATCGATGTCGATTGAAACCGTTCACACTGCCTCGACAACATATATTCACCTCGTCGATCGACGGGTGACGACTATGTGTGGACACAGCTTGAGGCCAGCCACTCACACTCAGACTGTCAAAACGTGTGTGGCGGGAAAACCTTCAGCCCTCAGTCTATCAGACAATCTAACAGATCTAGGTTTCAAGGTTTTTTTCGCTCTTTTTCGACTGCCTGACAGATTAGCCGGTCTGATGCTGAGAAGACTGTACTCACCTTGATGAGGTTGGCTGCTATACTGGAGCATGCAGACACAACCGTCTTGAGACATCTGTCATGCACCACGAAGTTGCACACTGAAACACAACCAAACGGGTGGAAATTAGTGGTGACATAGAATACTAGGTTCTCTTCTATAGGGAACGTGTCCACAAACCTTTGAACTGACCATAATTTCTACAACAGTTTGTACAGGAACACCCTTCTTGCAGAAAATAATAATACATAGTTGACCGGTGTTCTCGTGTTGACCCAGCACCTAAATGGGAAGTATTGTGTCTCTTCTCGCCCATCTGATGAGAGGCATACTACGGGATGGGCATGCTACGACACAGGCCACATGCGTCTAATGTAGCAGTTGTTTCATTGCTACGAAATAAAAACGGCGGTGGAACACTCATCTCTTAAAACAAACTAGAGGAGGAGGAGGAGGAGGAGGAGGAGAAGAAGAAGAACAACAAGAAGAAGAAGAAGAAGAAGAAGGAGGAGGAGGAGGAGGAGGAGGAGGAGGAGGAGGAGAAGAACAAGAACAAAAAGAAGAAGAAGAAGAAGGAGGAGGAGAAGAAGAAGAAAAAGAAGAAGAAGAAGGAGGAGGAGGAGGAGGAGAAGAAGAAGGAGAAGAAAAATATCAGAATCCATGGTTATTTATTACAAGGGTTTTTGGCATCTCCACTAATTTTGCAACAGATGCATCTAACATTGATGAAAATCGGTATTGTTGAAATAGGTAGTGATTTTGCCATATCCACTAATTTCTCCTTTATAGATAAAAACGAGATGGGTATTTTTGGTACCTATGTATACCAAAAATACCATTAGTGGATAGGGTAAAATCACTATTTCAACAAAATACATACGTGTCCGATTTTCATCAAGATGTTACAAGTAAATCAGTGGCAAAATATACAACCCTTATGTTATGAAAAATGTGAATGAGATTTGCAGGAAAAAAGTGATTTTGGCATCTCCACCAATTTCATTTTTCCCACAACGCATTTTGTCATTGATGATAAAATGGAGTACAGTTCTTGTTTTTCTACTGTTCATCTTGTTTTTCATTAGGTAACTTGTTTGCCTTTGGTACCTAATGATTTGAGATGATCTTTATCTGAGAAATAATAATAATTACAGGGTAAGTGTACCATTTATTGGCCCACCTGCCCACATTTATTTTTCTAATTTTTGTTTTTATGACTACAATTTTTGA
>NW_007385180.1:0-3396 GCF_000475195.1 Diaphorina citri
ATTTAATATTTCAGATATATTATCTGTACCAAATTTTGGGAGGAAAAATCTAAAATGAATCCCTTGAAACCCATGCCAAAATGTGGTTTAAATAAAGTTGGCTATCCAGCAATATCAAAGCTGAATGAACAAAAGACATAAGTCGATAACACAGAGTGACAGAATTAAGCTTATTTATGAGAAAAAAGTACTATAGCTACTTCAGAGCAGATAGATAAAGTATTTGAAACCAGGTAATAAATAACCTAATCGTAGCTGCATGCTGCACTGTCCAAAAATACTTCTTTTTTTTTCTTCATTAAGGTACTCTAAAGCTTATTAGATATCAGAAAGAATGAGAAGAAAAGTACCAATTTCAACCATTTTTGACGTTATTATTTTGATGAAAAATGCAAAATACTGAAACCAACATGGCAGTTTTCCTTGTTTGGTTTTTCCAACACCAAAAACGTTTTTAGGCCGTACAATCTCCTTTTACTGAACAAATTCACAAGCAATAAACATTAAATGTCCATTTCACTACATTGCTTTACAGTGTATTCTAATGTAAATGTAAAGAAAGTAAAAATACAAGAAACTCGAGGCCTGAGATATTCTATATCATTTCACTACATTGCTTTACAGTGTATTCTAATGTAAATGTAAAGAAAGTAAAAATACAAGAAACTCGAGGCCTGAGATATTCTATATTTTCTTAATTTTTAGGGCCACTTTGAGTTTTTACTATGTTTTATTTTCTTTATTTAAATTTGCGACTGTGTGATTTATATATTTAATTATTTCTCCTTTCAATTTAAATAAAATTTTCTCTGGAACAAAGCATGAAGTCTGTACTATTAAGCAGATTAAATTTTAATAAAATTTATCCAATATGTTTTTCATACTTTAGTCATTAAAATATACAATGAGACATTTTTTTATTTGAAAAAATAATAAGTTATACCTTAAATTAATTTCAAGAAGGTATCCTTACCTTTAATTTCTTAATTAAAATTAAAAAAAAAGAAAAAAAAATAGATGTAAGATTTTATGTTAAACGAGTGAAGTTTCATCAGGAAAAAATGTAAAAAATAACAATAAATTGAAGTTGTTACAAAATATTAGTTGAAATAAATATCCTCATATTATGATGTCTTTTGACCTAACCCGTACAGCACAAAAACATTCGTAGAAGGTCCCTAGAATGTCTGGGACTTTGGGGACATTATGTCCCACGAATATACACAATGTTTAGGGCCACTTTGAGTTTTTACTATGTTTTATTTTCTTTATTTAAATTTGCGACTGTGTGATTTATATATTTAATTATTTCTCCGAGCTTGAGCTCTAAAAATTGTATATGACAGTTTCCAATTGATTCACTGAATAATTTTTACTTTTAAATAATATTTATCGTAATAAATCATAATTTACAAAAGGAGCCTTTAAAAATAAAGTAAAAGGTAAAAGTGCCATAAAATTGTTTTATTTTTGCACCTTACTTTTGTTGTCCTTATAGGTAAATTTTGCAACTAAACTTTTATGCTGTCAAAATTATTCTGTGAACAATGAATTAAGTTTATCCTTGCTTTATTTATGTACTTCTTTTAAAAATCAAAATCATTTTGAATTTTCAGTTTGTACTAGATTTTACGTATTTTTCAATAATTTAATTTTTATGATAAAAATTAAAATATCTACTTATATGTACATTATTTTCCTATCTCGTAAGAATATTAAAACAAGCACGAAAAAGACTCCGAGATGGTAAATGGTAAAAGCGTATATTTTCTATATGTAAAAAAAAAAAAAAAAAAAAAAAAAAAAAAAGGGAACAACAAAAAACCGGTATAAAATATCTGTTATTTTCAAAAACAGGTTATTAAAAGACTTAATATTTATAAAGTTAGCATAAGATTGGTTTTGAATGCTCTAATTCTAATGCTGGACTCAATCAATGAAATTGAAGGTATCGTTTTTTTTTTATTGGCGGTAAATCTGTCCACAAATAAATGGAAACATATAAAAGATAAAAGAAAAAGAATCCTTATAAAATCTACTTAAATGTAGCTATTTATTGAATTTATTATATTATTGGCAGATACGTAAATCATGAATGAATGAATAATTTTCAAGCTGTGTTAAATGAATGTGTTTATTTTTTAATAACTCCTGACGGCTTGAGTAAAGTAACGAAACAGATTTATTGTAGTGCTTTTGTGATACTCATCAATACTCGTTTATGTACTAAGTTTGATACCCTACCTAACTTTCTACTGTCATTTTTTTTTTTCGAATCAGTTGTTAAATTTTGAGAACTTCTTGCCAAGGGTTGTTATAAAATGGACATGTTCATTTTTTTATTATTATGTTATGATGTAGAAGTACAATTTATTATTAATATATTTTATGGATAAATGATTATTTTTAATAAATTCTAGAAGAGTAAGGTTTTGTGTGAGTAATGAAGTATTGTGTTTGACAACATAGTTTTTAAAACTTTTTTAAATCAATAATTTGTGCTTAATAATATTAATTTTTAAAACTTTGAGCAGACATATGTGTTAAATTTTTTTCTTAATTTTATTTCATGTTCATTGACTCAATAGGTCTAAATATTGGGTTCCTTGATTTGAATACTTTACATTGAGTATAGCTTTCTTTTCTCTGTAGAGTAGTTGCCTCTAAACGAAGTCAATCTTGTACTGACTACAGTCCCTGAATACTTTACATTGAGTATAGCTTTCTTTTCTCTGTAGAGTAGTTGCCTCTAAACGAAGTCAATCTTGTACTGACTACAGTCCCCCCAAGTTACCGTATTTCTGCTCTAAAACATTAAAAGTTATTTTCTTTCACGCCTAAAAAGTAGGTCTAAATATTGGGCTCCTTGATTTGAATACTTTACATTGAGTATAGCTTCCTTTTCTCTGTAGAGTAGTTGCCTCTAAACCAAGTCAATCTTGTACTGACTACAGTCCCCCCAAGTTACCGTATTTCTGCTCTAAAACATTAAAAGTTATTTTCTTTCACGCCTAAAAAGGGTACTTTTATTTTAAAGTAATTATGATTTTATGTTCAAAGACCTATTATTATTTTATCATTTTATTTTCGATCTACACTTCTTTTCACCATCACGAATAACTGCAGAAATCAAATTACATAGAAAAGTACCTAGGTCTAAAGTCTACTTTACGTATATTGCAAAAACCTTATATAAAGTTGATGTGTTCGAAAAATAATTCCTCAACAAATAATGCCATTTATTTGCTATTTGCCAATGAAATCTCACATAAATTACTGCCAACACTGACAAAAACATCAGGTATTTGAAATTTTGAAAAGGTCTACTCAAAAAATGCTTTCAACAAGCTTAAAAAAAAAAAAAAAAAATGAAAAAAATAAATTTTTTTCAGAGAA
>NW_007385180.1:9689-11349 GCF_000475195.1 Diaphorina citri
TTTTTTTTTTTTTTTTAAGAGGTTTGACAGAGGGAACTGTAACTGCTATGGTCTTATCGTCCCGAAATCGAAGAGAGAAGGAAGACAGGATAGGAGAAAGCCAGCCGTTCCGAGAACGAATATTATCCCATCAGGATAAAATCTGCCCCGGGCGGGAATCGAACCCGCGGCCTAGCGCTTACAAGGCAGACGCACTACCAACTAAGCTAACTAGGCTGGCTTCTCCGATTTTACCCGTGTCACAAATTAAAACGAAAATCAAAATAATCGTAGCGAATAAAAATTGCATTCACGTAAAAAGAATTCCCCCTTCTTTCACACTCATCGACCGAACGATTCTTCCATATTTAGCGAGAAGAGTTAGGGACAGTGGCTTTTTATTATTAGTACGAAATCGTAAAATAAATTCATGATTCACTCGAAAAATTTCACGAGGTGGGAGTTTTGAGAAGTACGTATACGTTTCAAGTGGGAGAAAAAACACCGAGAAGAAAAAAAACGCTAATCACAAGTTCCGCAGTCCGTATCTTAATCTGAACGAGATTAGAAACTCCAGAGAAAAAATTATCTTTACTCCGAAACTAAAAGACTTTCAATCTTTCAACCAAAAAGGGTGTAAAAAAATCCCTTTTTTCAGAGAGACTTTATTTTTTTGTGAAAATCAAAGAGTAAAAAAAGCACACACTTTTTTGAGAGACCCTTTCTAAATTCCGTGCATTTTTTTCGGCCTAAGGGTAACTTTATTTAGTTCGCGAACCAAAATCCAGCCATGGGCAAAACCCCCGCTATTGGGATCGATCTGGGCACTACCTACTCCTGTGTCGGCGTGTGGCAGCATGGCAAGGTGGAGATTATTGCCAACGACCAGGGCAACCGGACTACGCCATCCTATGTGGCGTTCAACGACACGGAACGCCTCATTGGGGACGCCGCGAAAAGTCAGGTAAATGGCCAACTTTAGTGTAAAATAAAGTAAAACTATGACAGCTAGGTACCTACACTAACTTTTTTAGAGATTCCTAAAGCGCTATTCGAAGGTAGAAGAGATTTTTTTATTACAAGGCAAGACGCTCTACCAAGCATGCTAACTAGGCTGGCTTGTCTAACTTTGGTTTCTGCTAGAATAAACAATTACTGGAATCGAACGCGCTAGTCCGCGGGTTCGATTCCCGCCCGGTGCGGATTTTATCCTGATGGGATAATGTTCGTTCTCGGAACGGCTGGCTTTCTCCTATCCTGTCTTCCTTCTCTCTTCGATTTCGGGACGATACCCGTACAGCACAAAAACATTCGTAGAAGGTCCCTAGAATGTCTGGGACTTTGGGGACATTATGTCCCACGAATATACACAATGTTCTCTATAGGTCCCATATTGGTCCCATTTTGATGCTCACAATGTTCTATGTCCGCCTAAAGCATGTGCTAAGCATGTCTGAGGTATTAATGCTAAGCATGTCCAAGGCAAATTCCATGGATATCGATATTGGATGTTCTCAGAATATTCTACCTATGTTCCTTGAATATGTTCATGGATTATAACTACTTTCTGGAAATATTCTTTGTATGTCCTAGTAATATTTTATACATGTCCCCTGAATATTCTATCCATGTTCCTGGAACATTTCATCCATATCTCTCGAATATTTTATGCATCTCCCTG
>NW_007385181.1:0-3264 GCF_000475195.1 Diaphorina citri
TACCAACCAAGCTAACTAGGCTGGCGCTTGTGTATCTCTGTGATTATGAAAACTCAGGATATCAATATGATTAATTTTGGCGGATGACTTTTAACAACATTCCGTCATCTGTGATTATGAAAACTCAGGATATCAATATGATTAATTTTGGATATGAATATGATTATGGATATCAATATGATTAATTTTGGCGGATGATTTTGAACAACATTCCGTCATAGCCCTTTCGGTGAATCTCTAAAAAGGGTCCCCCTAAGAGTTTAGATCCCTTTTTGCTGAAAACCTTTCAATTGATATTCACAGTATACATAGGTACTACTTAATTATTGTTAATTTTATAGTCGGTGCCCCGAAGCCCTTTCGGTGAATCTCTAAAAGGGTCCCCCTAAGAGTTTAGGTCCCTTTTTGCTGAAAACCTTTCAATTGATATTCACAGTATACATAGGTACTACTTAATTATTGTTAATGTTATAGTCGGTGCCCCGAAGGTTTTAGGGTCCCTCTTTGCATAGAACCTTTCAATTGATATTCACAGTACACTAATTATTGTTAATTTTATAGTCGGTGCCCCGAAGGTTTTAGGGTCCCTCTTTGCATAGAACCTTTCAATTGATATTCACAGTACACTATAATTATTGTTGATTTTATAGTCGGTGACGGTCTTGGTGACTAAATTATGCAGTTTTTATACTCGCGCGCTGTAATTAGCAATCATTTGTTCCTCATCCCCAATTATTGTTAATTTTATAGTCGGTGCCCCAAAGGTTTCAGGGTCCCTCTTTGCATAGAACCTTTCAATTGATATTCACAGTACACTAATTATTGTTAATTTTATAGTCGGTGACGGTCTTGGTGACTAAATTATGCAGTTTTTATACTCGCGCGCTGTAATTAGCAATCATTTGTTCCTCATCCCATCCTAATATTGAGACTTGAATTTGTCAGAGCATGATATTTCAGAGCTTGTGAAATAACATCGCCTATCATTCAAATTGTCAACTTTTCAGAAGGGAAAACCTGATTTAGGTAAGTAGTGAATATTACCTGTTTTTCCTTCTTTGATTTTCCTATTAGGGAAATGTAGGGTTTAGAGAAGGAATATTGTAAGAACTGATATCTTATCGTCCCGGAATTGGAGCAGAAAACACAGGAGAAAGCCAGCCATTCCGAGAACTGAAGGTATTTGTTGAGGATAAAGTTCGCATCGGCCTGCAACCTAGTCCTTAAAAAAAGCCGGAAATAATTCAAAAGTAGTTCCGAGTAGACACTACATAGCCTATCAAAATCTTGATAGGCTGTGTTGTTTCATAAGTGACCAATGTTGATAATCTATACTAACATTAAGATTCGGCCTGTCCTAGAGAATTTAGTCATCTGTGCCGAATTCAAGACATATTGTTCCTAATTAACCAACTCTTGAGGGTAACCACCTGGTGAGATTAAGGCATTCTCTGCCAAATAACCATTAGATTTCCTTTGTTACGTATATATGGTTCAATATTAGAAACAATGATAAAATTACCTCCACTCGGAATGACTGACTCATGGCTCATGGCCCACTTTTTTCAGGGGACTACTCAGTCAGTGAGTCATCCTAACTCCCTACACCTATAAGAAGGAGTTGAAGAATGAGTTGCCCATTTCCCATTTGACGATCTGATTCATTATCTGAGTAATCGACTGATAACAGTAGGTAGTCATGGGATTTTATTCTCATTTATTTGAGAATTTCACAACATAATAATACATCTCTAAAGCTTTTATGAATCTATGTTGTCGAGGTCGACTATGTGTGGACACAGCTTAAGAGTTGGGTGGTAGAGAACGCGCCCGGCATTAATCTGACTTGTTGGTTACCTTCCACTCTAGAGTCCATTTTATTGTTACACTAGGAAATGTCGGTACCAAATCACTCATCAGCAGAATAGGAAGTGTCCTCGCAAATGTGCATTGGATGATGGATGTAATGTATTTGATGATGGACGTGCAATTCCATATTTTATTTTCCATTTGATGGACTGATGACTTCTGCATTCTGTTATTACCTATGTACTTTTACCTCTAAAACTATTTAACATTATATTTGTTATGTTAAACATTGGATACTTACAAGTGGTATTTACAAAGGATGTTTAAATAAAATAAATTCATTAAAAGTATTACTGTTTAACCCTTTCACTGTACCACCTAAAAGGAATTAGAAAAAAAATATAAAACATATTTTTTTGAGATGTCTGAGGGTCAAGCATATATTTTCCACAAAAAAAATCCAAAAATGGACCAAATTGGCCAGTTCTGGACTGTCCCTCAGGAGGGACAAATACAGTAAGAGGAATATTAATATAAAAAAAAAGAACTTATCTAATTACTATGTTTTCATTTGTTTCCCGTGGTACCAATAATTCTTTCATTGATTATGAAAATAGAAGAAGCTGGTCACCTACCTAAAAAAAAACTGTATTGTAGGATTTTCAGGTATGGTCGGTCACCTCAGTTACAAGCTATTAAAAATATTAAAACAATGGGTATTTTCGTCACTCATGAACGGTTGCCACATGAACTCTCGATTGACGAGATTTATTTAAGAAAGGTCCAGAGATGAAAATCTAATTCGAGCTTTTGAGTTTAAAGATTCCATTGAAACGTGTTTTGACAAAGATCGTATCATTGCCTTGAATAAAACCCTAGACAAGAAAAGTAAAGGGACCTTTTTCCAAGCGGTTTGACAGAGGGAGCTGTAACTGCTAAGGTCTTGTCGTCCCCAAATTGAAGGAGGAAGACAGGACAGGAGAAAGCCAGCCGTTCCGAGGACGAACATTATCCGTTCAGGATAAAATCCGCCCCGGGCGAGAATTGAATCCGCGGTCTAGCGCTTATAAGGCAGACGCTCTACCAACCAAGCTAACTAGGCTGGCGCTTGTGTATCTCTGTGATTATGAAAACTCAGGATATCAATATGATTAATTTTTGGCGGATGATTTTTAACAACATTCCGTCATCTGTGATTATGAAAACTCAGGATATCAATATGATTAATTTTGGCGGATGATTTTTAACAACATTCCGTCATCTGTGATTATGAAAACTCAGAATATCAATATGATTAATTTTGGCGGATGATTTTTAACAACATTCCGTCATAGCCCTTTCGGTGAATCTCTAAAAGGGCCCGCCAAAGAGTTTAGGTCCCTTTTTGCTGAAAACCTTTCAATTGATATTCACAGTATACATAGGTACTACTTAATTATTGTTAATGTTATAGTC
>NW_007385182.1:0-631 GCF_000475195.1 Diaphorina citri
ACGCACCACTTGTACAATACTGGTCTCAATTGTAGGTAATTAGTCTAGCGACGTACGTGAGAACACTACCTTCCCAATAATTTATCTTATAGAGCAACTGATAAGACAGGGTGTATCAAAAGTGGCTTATGTTAGTTGTGATGGAATGTCAAAAATCACAATTTTAACTGGATAACACAAAGCCAGAGGCCAGCAGGAAATCCAGCTATTGGTCCTGTGTAAATACCACTTACTTCCTGTAAAATTCCAGTCAAGTTCGTTAGCCAGAATTAATGGGATCAGAATCAAGAACCAGTCATACTTTGGGCAGGTCGATTTGTTCTTGGTGCTTCTCAAAATAGCAATATCTTTTCGTTTTTGGAGAATAGTTTTAAAATCTGAAGCTGTGTCCACACATAGTGGCCGGTCGTCGATCGATGTCCACTGAAACCGTCCACACTGCCTCGACATACCTCCCTAAGGGATTCTTTGAGGCCACTTCGGAACCACAATCAATCGAGCTTTTCTGTCCCTCTACAATTGGAACACCCTGTATAGGCACACACTTCTCTCAGCCTGGCGTTAGGCTTATAGTACGGTATTGCTATTCTGTTGTAATCTTTCTTCTTTTTCTCTTCTGTTGTCAGTACTG
>NW_007385182.1:1649-3263 GCF_000475195.1 Diaphorina citri
AACGTCCCTGAACTCATAGAAAATACAGATAGACAATACTCTCAGTGTTCAATTATTGATTAAAAATTGTATCCCAAATAACGTCCCTGAACTTAGAGCATAGACACTTCTCAGGGTCCCTAAAAGTACCCTCCAAATAACGCCCCTGAAGCACAGACATTCTTCTAATCCTTCCATAACATTCTCCCCGGAAAACGTCCCTGAAGTCGCAGACACATGCTGGCAGTCTGGACACAATGGCCAATAATGGCCACAGTTACGCGGTCCCAAAACCGCACCCTAAATTAGGATACCACAATCTCCTAACCTAACCGCCTAGTGTCCGAAACAGTATTGGTCATATTCCCCCACTGTTCCTGCAAGTCCTTAATGATAGTCAGAATATAGTAAAACAGAATAGGTATAGTAAAACAGTCAGAATATAGTAAAACAATTGAAAGAACCAACAGAATATATGAAACAATCGAAAGAAACAGAGGCACTCGAGGTAGAAATTGAAATTGTGGTATTACAAGTTGAAATTAAAGACCTCTCGGATATTTAATTGTGAGAAAGGACTTGGAAATTGGTCCATTATGGATTTCTCACCGCTTTCCACACCTGCGTCGAAGTCCCTGCGTTACCAAGATGTGATGTAAAGGTGTGTCCAAACATAGTCAACTGAAACCGTCCGCCGTCCGCACTGCCTCGACAGCATAGATTCACCTCATCGATCGACTACGTGTGGACACGGCTTAATGCAGACTTGGGGTAAGTGACCCTACATTCCTACAAAAGGAAGTCTCTCCGCAGTAACCCACAGGTTCTCCAATGTCAAAAAACCAAATCAAACCAAAATAAAGTCACTCGCAAAACAAAATCACAGACAATACTTTGCCAGTTGGCGAATTTTCGTAATAATTGTTACGAAATCAATGTCAATCCTTCGCAGACAACAAAACTTCGTCAATTGCGAAATCAATTTCAATCCTCGCTTCGTCTAGTCATTACCAATCTGTCTCTCGATCGCCAGATGCATCATGGAGTGCGTCAAAGAGCATAAAGTTCCATAAAGATATCTCTCACAGAGATAACAATGTTATAATGTCTCGGTCCATAAAGGGATCATAGATTCAGCTCGCTTCGTCTAGTCTTTACCAATCTGTCTCTAGATCGCCAGATGCGTCATGGAGTGCGTCAAAGAGCATAAAGTTCAATAAAGATATCTCTCACAGAGATAACAATGTTATAATGCCTCGGTCCATAAAGGGATCATAGATTCAAGTCTCATAAACTACTCGACATTTACTAAACAATGGTCTGTCAACCATGCCTTGTGTCATGGAGTCCGTCAAAGAGCATAAAGTTCCATAAAGATATCTCTCACAGAGATAACAATGTTATAATGTCTCGGTCCATAAAGGGATCATAGATTCAAGTCTCATAAACTACTCGACATTTACTAAACAATGGTCTGTCAACCATGCCTTGTGTGATCTTTCTCACCTTCAAGATGAACTTTGCCTGTCAGCGAGCGAATCAATGATCTACATCCGCGGTTCTCAAACTGTTCGGCGCAGCGATTTGGTTTGAGTCATGTTCTGGGGGAAAAGGAATATCTCAACTGTGCCATTT
>NW_007385183.1:0-3263 GCF_000475195.1 Diaphorina citri
AAGAGGTGGAGGAGAAAAACGAGGAGAAGAAGGAGAAGGAGGAGGAAAAAGAAGGTCATAGGGGAATTTAAAAAGTGCCCTTGGCTTTTCAAAATGTGATGCTGAATTGCCAGACTTTCGGGTTTGAAGTGCATTGGTTGACACCATTCTGTCAGTTAGTTTTTTGCTTTTTTTTATCTGTGTTTGCATTTCTTTATTTTCTACAACTTCTTCTTTTGGTTCCTCCTCCTTCTTCTTCTTCTTCTTCTTCGTCTTGTTCTTCTTCTGCTTCTTCTTCTCTTGAAGCTTCTTCTTCTTCTTCATTTCCTTTTTGTTCTCTTCACCCTCTCTATGCATTTCTCTAAATCTTCTTTATGTGTGCACCCGGACTAGAAAAAAAAGGAAGCTAACAATGCATACCAAACATCCCTCCCACTCTATCTACCTATCTATCGTCACCCTATCGTAACAATACCTTCTTGTGAAAATTATTCCATGCCAAATATCATAACGAGAGATAGAATAATACAAATTCCGAAACAGCCTCACTATACGGCCCATAACACAACCCATAACACCTGCCATTGGAAAATAACAATACAGGATGTAACAGTCAAGGGCGTATACATACAATAATATAGGGGGTAACAAAACATTCAAGGGCTTGAAAATAAAGCAGTGTCGTGTGATGAGATTTGCAAAAGGGGAAGCTATAAACTCATATGCAGTGCCGTTCTGCTGGTGGTCTCAGAATCAAGGTTGAATAAAATCACTTGGTATCTACTTACCATTTTCAGTAAGTGGTAAGTTGGGGGGAGGGAAAAACGTAGGAAGGAAGGGAAGCTGTGATCCCCTAGCTTTAAGGGAGGAGTTGCCACTGGGGGTAACAACATTCAAGGACGTATACACAGGTCGTAACAGTGAGGTAACAATACAACACTCAAAGGCATATACCTACAGATAGAGGCCATTATGACTTATGATTATGACAATGGGGTTTATGGATCGTAACAAGGCAAATTTAGAAGAATGAGGACAAAAGTTAATGGGCCTATAAATAGATTCAAGGCCAGAACAAAACTTGGGCAACCTTGATAAAATGGGTAGTAAGAATAAATAATAAGAAAGAGAAGAGAGGGGAGAGAGAGAGAGAAGGAGGAGGGAGATAAAAAAAAGGATAAAGAAGGGAAAGGAAGAGTAAAAAACTGATTCAATTTTTTTTGCGCTCAGGTATATACATATGTATGTACTACCTTACATACTATGTCAAACAATTTATGTACTTAATATGGGTTGTATAATCTAGGTAAGTGACAGCAGTTAAATCTGCTGATCTTGCTGATCGATCTCCAAGCAGAGACTCGGTCAGCACGGCAGTCTTTTCCCTACCATTGCATGGAGCATTTGGTAATTCTCGACGATTTAAGTTTATTTAATTAATTATTAATTATTTCTTTTATTATTTCTTTTTATCATAAAACATTGTTATTTTCTAATTATTAATAAAATTGCTGTTTTTAAGTTGGGCTTTTTGATTAAAGAAAACCTAAATTTACTTTATAAAAATAAATAATTATATTTTTTGGTGAAATAAAATATTGTCTTTTTTAAAAACCCACCTACGATCTCCGTAGTGGTTACTGGTATACATCAAGCTATGTAGATACATAAATAGAACCTCTGTATGGTTAATGTACGAATAACCTTGAAGGAAAACGCCACCAAGGAGGTGAATATTATACGAGTTGCTTGAAGCAAACACACATGCACACACAACAAACAAAATAACACATACAAACACATCACACATGTGCCAAACAAACGCTTTAAACTTACGTCACGCCTCGTTTTTTCTCAAGTAGGTATAGTTATTACATAGGTACAGACTGTACCTATATGGCATTGTTTCCAGACAGACTTCATTGTACATATAAACCTCTTCAGTTGGTAGTTCTAGGAGGTAAAACCTTTTTCTTTATACACAACTTATAGCCGAGTCCGAAATGTTGAAAACTGTTTGTCAATCCGACTAGTAAAACTGACCGCGACCGTAGAAACAGAAAACAAAGACAAACTCTTGTATGTATTTGAACAGTTTGTATGAACGCCTGGTATCTCTAGGAGGTATGCAACGTGCAACACATAAGGTGTTGCCAATGGTAATAAATTAAAATTAAATACTTGCCAAAAAAGGAACTGAAATTACCTATTTCCACCCAAACAAGAAATTTACCTTTTCAATCAGCAAAACGCTTAATAAACCTAAGAAGCAACCATCAACACAAAAACTGGTTGATATGGCAGTACATATTTCCAGACAGACTTCATTGTACATATAAACCTCTTCAGTTGGTAATTCTAGGTAAAACCTTTTTCTTTATACACAACTTAGGGTAAGTGTACCATTTATTGGCCCACCTGCCCACATATATTTTTCTAATTTTTTGTTTTTATGATTACAATTTTTGAATAGCACTGGTTCGATAGCAGTCTTTAAGCCCTTTCTTTTGATGAAATTGGATCTTGAAAAAGTTCGTCCAGTTCAGACTTGTGGCGTAGGTACAGGTGGGGCCAATAAATGGTAGACAGGTACGTTTTTTAGGTGGGCGAATAAATGGTAGGTACACTTACCCTACACAACTTATAGCCGAGTCCGAAATGTTAAAAACTGTTTGTTAATCCGACTAGTAAAACTGACCGCGACCGTAGAAACAGAAAACAAACAGTATGTATTTGAACAATTTGTATGAACGCCTGGTATCTCTAGGAGGTATGCAATGTGCAACACATAAGGTGTTGCCAGAGGTAATGTTTTCCTGCTTAGATATAGATCAGTTGCGCTTACTTAGGTGATATTGCAAAGTCATAGAGCAGGAAAAATGAGGACCAACGGAATTTTTCTTTTTCTTCTACGACTTCTAGATCCGGAGATAAATCGATTTAAAAGATACCGGTAAATCGTGAACTTTGACGTTACGGCATACGCTCCCGTAGGCGATGACGTCACATCAATTGTCCCGAGCAAAGCTCCCTCGCAGGCAACGCATTAATGTGTTTGTGCACATACGTTTCTGCGCAGTTCTTTCTGATGCTCTTCCGCTAGCGTGTTTGCATACTGGCGCTACCTAGCGAGGCAACTGCGTAAAGTCTGACGTCACACATCTTGGAACTCTTTCATTAGAACGGAAAATAGAAATTGAATTTTCGACCTTTTACATTTATTTTTTCGGAGTTTTGACCTCAGATTTGGATTTTTCTCAACTTTTTACATAGGAATCGACCAT
>NW_007385184.1:0-3262 GCF_000475195.1 Diaphorina citri
ACATGCTGCGGAGTGATACTCGCGCTGCAGTGAATAGTTGCCAGTTCGACTCCCCGGATTTGCGATAGGCAGTCTTCTAAAATCAGACTGCATCACAGAGTCATAGAGATGAGTATGGAATTTTATTTATTGTCTGCATAATTTTATACATTATAAAATTAATTTAGAAACTTTGTATCCCCTGAACTACAGTTGTTGTCGAACTGTATATTAAATTTTTCGATTGTAATACGTGGTAAGGCCGGGTACTCATGTTCATTTCAACACTACAGGATGCAAAACTGAACGTAATTAGGCGCCATATCTTATGTACCTACATTCTTATAGTTGGACCATCTATAAGGCCATTCCCCTTATGGGTGATTTTTTTCTGCTTAATACTGTCCACGCAATGTGTTTAAAGAAGAGAAATTTCCCTTTACCTTTTCCCCGAACCATGCGGACCTTGCATGATGAACGGGACTGAAGCTTGAATCCAATTCTTATAGTTGGACCATCTATAAGGCCATTCCCCTTATGTATGATTTTTTTCTGCTTAATACTGTCCACGAAATGTGTTTAAAGAAGAGAAATTTCCCTTTACCTTTTCCCCGAACCATGCGGACCTTGCATGATGAACGGAACTGAAGCTTGAATCCACGGCATGATCACATCTATGGAAGCTTTGACTTGGGCCGTCAAAATGAGACCACCATGATCCAATTCAGATGCAGATTCATTCACGTGGATATCGACGGAGTCCCTGTCCTTATTGTAGTAGCAGAGGCTCATCTGTGAGACGTCCGCGACAAATTCACCTGTCCATTCCAAAACCTGGGTCAAAACAATGTAAAATCATACGAAACACTCATATTGGTTCACTTTTCAAGTTTACCAACTTAACCATACACGAAAAGGCCACACCGAGGCTTAGGTGTAAGGGCAAACAGCCCTAAAACAGCTTCTACTAATCTTAACAACGTAATACGAAGAAATTGGAAATTGAATAATTGATGCCCACCAGCAACCCCCGATTTGACTTACCTGAGCTGAAAACGTATTTCGGCTGTCAGCAGTTAGATTAGATCCGAGGCCTTTGATGAGCGCCACACACATGTGGGCCTTGGATTGGACGTCTGCCATATGTCCAGATTCATTCACGTGGATATCGACGGAGTCCCTGTCCTCATTGTAGTAGCAGAGGCTCATCTGTGAGACGTCCGCGACAAATTCACCTGTCCATTCCAAAACCTGGGACAAAACAATGTAAAATCATGCGAAACATTCATATTGGTTCACTTTGCAAGTTTACCAACTTAATCATACACGAAAAGGCCACAGCGAGGCTTAGGTGTAAGGGCAAACAGCCCTAAAACAGCTTCTACTAATCGTAATACGAAGAAATTGGAAATTAAATAATTGATGCCAACCAGCAACCCACGATCTGACTTACCTGAGCTGAAAACGCATTTCGGCTGTCAGCAGTTAGATTAGATCCGAGGCCTTTGATGAGCGCCACACACATGTGGGCCTTGGATTGGACGTCTGCCATATGTGATAATCCGTTCAGTATGATGCCCGTCAGTGAAACTTTTACAGCCAACTCCCCTCTTTCCTTGACCCAGGCCACCCCTTGAAAAAGAAGAAACAGTTCTAATTTTGTCGAGATACAGGTAAGCAAGATCGAACTGAATCCCTAAGCCACACATTAGATTTTAAAAAGATTAGGAATTTTATTAAAATGCCTAACCATTACCATTAGGTATAAAAACCAGTAGCAAAAGTTTACCCAAATAAGTAACTATACATAATTATGTAGATTGTAGATACATACCTTTCAAGAAATAGGATTCAATATACGCTTGTAAAGTTACACGTTTTTCTTCCGGCTGTTTATTTACCCAGGATGAGACCAAACACTCTATGTCAATGTCTTCGTCACTGAAAAAGAGATATCAAATCAATTTATAAGAAAGAATAATAAGAAATGCCAAAAGGAATTTGGCAAAAGAAAGTACAAAAGAACCAAGGTGAAAAAGCTCAGAACTAAGAAGCTTACCTCAGTAAAATGATTCCCATACGAGAAATAGTAGCTGGAGAAGCATGCTGCAAGTCATGAGTTTCGAAAAGAAAGTTTACTCCAGGACCAAACTGAATTCTCCAGCCGGATGGTAAAGTCAAGAGGCGATTGTCATCTAGGACGGAATTCAACGATTCAATCCATTCTGGATCCACATCTCCGTCACACAAAATCCAAGACTCAGTCCCCAGCGGTTCTGCATACACCTGGAAATAAAAGAGCCTTTTGTAGTTGTCGTACTAAGTTAGTTCATAAAATATAAATCAGTTTGATTGGTTTGAGATCAAAGTTAAGTAAATAGGTAACAAAAGTGATTGGACGAACGAAAATTATTACATTGGGAAGGAAGAGGATGCAAAAAACGAAAAAGAGATAAGAGAAATTTCTAAAAGAAATCTAGATAATCTCCTTACAATGTCATATATTTTGATACCCATCCTCAAAGATTCACAATTTTCCCCACAAACCTGCTGTGCTGTATAGCTTAGCACGCCATCCGTCCACTGTCGCGTATCAAGATCAATTTGCCCAAGCAGCTGCGTTCTTGGCATAGCCTTCGGATTGATTGTGTATTGCTGAACTGGATGTCCGCTCTTCTGCAGAGTTTGTTTGAGGATTCTGCAGATGGTGGTTTTTCCGGAACCGGACGGACCCACAATGACGACGCCCATTCTCTGCTGGAGTTGCTCGTACAGTTCCAAACATTTGCGTTCCTGAAGACAAAAGAATAGGTAAGTATAATGGAGAAGTCATCATCAAGGAGTTATGAGTTGCACAACTGGTTTGGTGCAGCTTTCCATTTATTTCTTATTTGGGCGAGTCTTTTCATTTGGGCAAAAGAATCATCCATTAATGACTTAGAATGTTCTCGAGAAGTTAGCTTAGAGAGAAATAGTGACTCAACATGTCCCTGAGTGGGGTTCATAGCTCTCGTACTTTGTGAAAATTAAGAAGAAGCTGCTCGTTCCATTGAGTCGGTGACTTCGACACGATCATATCAGTCGATCTAGAGCTAGGGACACACCTTGCGGTTCATCTTCCCGTCTAAAGGTGTGTCCAAATATAGTCGGTGAATCTATGTTGTCGAGGGAGTGTGGACTGTGGACGTTTCAGTCAACATCGATGGACGGCCAGTCGACTATGTGTGGACACACCTTTAAGTACGCAGTTCATAATTTACCTGACGTGCACTGTAGACGAGCC
>NW_007385185.1:0-3261 GCF_000475195.1 Diaphorina citri
TTATAAGTCCTAGTGGAGATGCCAAAATAACCTAATTTTATCATTAGTGGGTGTGCCAAATCTACCAAGATATTCTATCACATTACGCAGGTAATACTGCACAACGAAACTGAAAACTGATAGTCCTTTGGACTGTTCGATATTTCAGTTAATCTTACCTCTAGTGCAACATTTGGTAACAGGGTTTTATGCGTCACTTTATAGTCCTTTGGACTGTTCGATATTTCAGTTAATCTTACCTCTAGTGCAACATTTGGTAACAGGGTTTTATGCGTCACTTTATGGTCGAACAAAGTCACTGGCCATAATTTGAAGATAACGCAGCCTAGGACTAGGGCGATCAGCAAACGGCGAAGAGAAAACCGAGGCAGCATTGAGACAGCGTGATATTCAGTTGTCTGAAATGTAAAAGGAGCATTTGATAGAGTCAATTTTCACAAATTTTCTGGGTATTGTAGCCTTACTAAGTGCCTTGTTTGTTCTTAGTATCAAAAATTCACCACGGGTAGCTAGGTATTCTGTCAAAGTATAGGTATCTAGTCAATTTTATTGTCCTCACCCCCAATTCCAATGGTTCCCCCAGGGATTAATCATGGGACCACTGTAATCCCAAAGCTAAAATTGGGATGTGACTATCGTTTTGAATGTCTATTCAATTTAATTATTTATGGGATTAGGTATTTCAATTTAATTATTCATTAAGAAATCATGAAAAGGCCTATAAAGATATATTAAGCCTGCTATTCAATTTAAAACACGATTTTCAAGGCTGACCCAATTAAATATGCTTGCAAAGTCACGATATTGCCCTTAAGAAAATTATATCAAAAACAATACTAAGTACCTCCTTATCAAATATGTAATGAGAAAAAACTGTAAGTAAACACTTTGCTTCAAAACCAATACATAGTTCCTAAAACTAGAAATCCCTACATTACCTTGTTTCGCTTTAATTTAGTACCTACCTTTAGGAATTTAGGAACCCACAAAAGGTAGCTAGTTAATAAGGAATGGAAAGTTGAAATGTGGTCATCAAATTCATAAAAAATATTACCTATTTATGACTTCAATATTTATTACTTTCAATTTTTGGAAGGAAAAAAAACTATAATCTTTTCCCGGCAAATTATCAACTGTTATCTCGATCCTGGAAAGCTTTAAATAAACTTAGTTCCTTTGAAAAAAGTCCATGTTTAAATTATTAAAAGGTAAAAGAGTGACATTTGCTAATGGAATTTCGTCTGTTTTCTCTATCATCAAAAGATAACGCCTTAGCAACCAACTATAATTCATAAATTGTAAATTAATAGAACGTTTTATAAATCGAAAAACACCATTCACAAACTGAACAAAAGTTTCAAAGTTTTCTCAAAAACAAATTCTTTATTTGACCAACTTTTTAACTCTTAACCATTACTGACATAAGTAAATAAATTTATTTTTAAACACAAATTCAAGAAATAATAAAAACAAAATATACTCACCCATAAGCTGGAAATATTTATTAGTTTTGTAGCGTATTTTTCGTTCACTGGGGAAAGCAAAGGCTGAAAACTTTTTATTTTTCGAATAAATGAAAATGCCAGCGGAGAAAATCTATAGGTGAAGCAATTTGCGCATGCGCCCCTCATGATCAATTGAGTAGGGGAGTTTTCCTTTTGATGGAAAATTATTAGAAAATTAGAAAATATTAATACCGAAAATAGAATGAACTTTTCCTAGGACCTTTTTTAAGAAGCGCTTGCGATTTCCATTTCCATTTTTTTTTTTTACTTTACATCGTTTGATTGGAATTTCTTTTTCCAGGAAATGAAAAATGGGTTTCCAATTTTTATTTCATAAAATTCTCATTTATTTTTATTAGGTACCTACCTGAGTATGTTTTTTATTAATTTATTTATTTAATATCTAATAAATTAGAAAAAATTCTGCGAATTTAAATAAATCCATTAGCGAGGTACCTAGGTACGAGTATACCTACGTTTAGAGAGAGAAATTTGATTTTCTGAGCTGGGGGATTTAGCGTCTCCACTAAAAATATAGTCACGGGCACGCGGGCTACTTTGGTCAGTCCTGTTCCATGTGAGGTTCCTAGTTTACACAGTGCTGGTCTATGTCACGACTCTTGTTTTGAAATGTTGTGTGACAACGCCACCAGAGAGCACCAGTAGTATGTTGCACGTTTTCCCGCAAACTTTTCTAACCTCTAGCAGGTGTTTTAAGTTACTGTTACATTATTTTCATATCATGAATAGATAGTTGCCATCCCTACATTGTTGTTACATTTCAGTCACTTGACTGGGACGGTTAATGTATTGTGATCTATTTAACACCTACCCAAAAATAACACCATGTTTAGATTGCTGGGTTAAGTGGACCTCAGACGGCCCGATTTCTAATGGAGATGTCAAAGTAACCAACTTTCTTTAATAGTGGATGCGTTAATTCTTCCAAATAAATTTTGTAGTTTATAAGTCCTAGTGGAGATGCCAAAATAACCTAATTTTATCATTAGTGGGTGTGCCAAATCTACCAAGATATTCTATCACATTACGCGTATTAGTGGAGATGTCAAAGTAACCAACTTTCATTAATGGTGGATGCGTCAATTCTTCCAAATAAATTTTGTAGCTTATAAGTCCTAGTGGAGATGCCAAAATAACCTAATTTTATCATTAGTGGGTGTGCCAAATCTACCAAGATATTCTATCACATCACGCAGGTAGGTAATACTGCACAACGAAACTGATAGTCCTTTGGACTGTTCGATATTTCAGTTAATCTTACCTCTAGTGCAACATTTGGTAACAGGTGTACTTGTCCTCTTCCTTTCTGTCTATGATACGTAGAAATCTACTTCATTTCAAAAACAATACAGAGAACGTTTCCTTTGATGTTTACAATAATAATAACCATGCAGGATTTGGTTTTGTTTTCGAATTGTTTACGGCAAAGTTTACTTTAGATTTCCCCTGGTTTCCCTCCTGTAACTTTCAGGCAAATACAGGTCGATTCTTACGTAAAAAGTTGTGAAAAATTGAAATCTGAGGTCAAAACCCCGAAAAAGTAACTTTAAAAAAGGTAGAAAATTTAATTTTTATTTGCTGTTCTAATGAAAAATTTCAAAGAGTCGTGACGTCAAAGTTTACGAAATGCGCAGAAACGCATGAGCACAAACAAGTCTGATGGCATAATATCTCACGTCTCATATTTCACCTCCATGTTTTCTCCCCAGGGTGTGGAGACAGTGTTCGACATCAT
>NW_007385186.1:0-3260 GCF_000475195.1 Diaphorina citri
CAACAGAGTGATTTGAGGCTAAACAATTCCGATCACCTTCCGGAAAGGGATGTGAGAGGAGGAGGAGAAAATAAGGAGAAGGAGGAGGAGAAAAGAAGAAGGGACAGTTCGACACATTCAAACGGGGTCAAGAAATGAGTTTGGAAATTTTCATGGTGTTGATTATTCCCTCCTCTTTCTTTCTCCTCTTAATATCTCCTTCTCCTTTCCTTTCTTCCCCTAATTTCTCCTTCTCCTTTCCTTTTTCCTTTTAATTTTTTCTTCTCCTTTCCTTTCTCCCCTTAATTTTTCCTTCTCCTTTCTCTCTTCTTCCTCCTCTGGCCACAGAAAATCACAGAAGGGGGGGAAAAATGTAATAATAAACATGACATACTAGATATGACACTTGTCGGTCATGTTGTGAGATTCCTATAGGGACATGGCAGGAAAGGACATGTGGGACAAAGGGAAAGGACCCAGGACAAGGGGAAAGGACATAAGGGTATGGGTAGGACATAGAGCTGATTGTAGGAGGAGAGGGGGGGGGAGAACACAGAGTTGGTAATGGAGGGTTAGAGTCATTTCCCAAGAGGTAGAACGTCTCTCTCTCTCTCTCTTCATGCGACAAAAATTGCTGAAGTTTCAAGAAAGAAAGAGAGGGAGATGGCAAAGGAAGACAAAGAAAGAACAGAGGGGAGAGGGATAGAGGTAGAGGGAGGGAATAAGAGAGAGAGAAAGAGAGCTCTTTATTTTCTGTGTCGTCTTAATCATTGACTTCTCTTATTTAAAAACAACTTTCCAAATCATCCTCTTCAGGTTAGGAGGAAGAGAGAGAAAAGAGAGCGAGAGAGACATAAAGAAATAGAAAAAGAGAAATAAATGGACAAGGAGAAAAAGAGAGAGAAAAATAGAGGACAAGGACATCTTTTGAGTCAGACCTATTTTAAAGAGGTTTGAGAGAGGGAACTGTAACTAATACTAAGGTCTTGTCGCCCAGAAAGTGAAGATAGAAGGAAGACTAGGATAAAAAGCCAGTCTTCCCTTTCTATTTCACCTCTCCCCCCTCTATCCCTCCCTCTTCATCCCTTTTACCCATTCACCCTTTAGTAACAGAATGAGTACTTTTTCCCCTCTCCTGCCTATAAGCATTTTCCCCTTTCCTGCCTGTGAGTAGGTACTTTCCCCTACCGTGTCTTAAGAATGTGCCATATATCATTTGAGCTTTATTCTCAGCTTTTTGAAACTCTATACTATTCCGTTCGTATTCAATGTGATCATGGACGGCTTGGGCATTGGGAGACTCGAGTAATTTGCCCAAGTTGTAGAATAGAATAGACCTTGTTTATCCTGCTCTAATGAGACTAAAAAGTCCCTTCACCCTAGCAGTCTAAACAAGGTCAACATAATACAGTACATAATGTTTACAAATGACCAGGTATAGGTGGTCGATTTACAAAGGCGCACCGCCTGAGGGCCCCTAGGTCAACAGATTCGAGGTGGGGTGAATGCTCCAAATTATAGATATTTGGGAGCCCTGAATGTGTCCTTGCGGAAACTCTAAAAAGAACTACTCTTTTCAGTGAACAATGACCTGACTCAGTACTGAATATTTTGTTCTTGCAAAAATTTCCTGAAATTCATCTGGAATCTTCGGAATGCTACGTTCTGCGCGGTCTCATAAGAATGTGTACGTTTGTTTTTTTCATCTTACGGCTCCATCTTTATGCTCCATCTAAATGCCTCGTTCTGCGGGGACCCTAAAGTCAGCAAGGGGAATTCGTCAGCAAAAGTCAGCATTTCAAACCAGGGAGATACAACGTGTGAGGGTATATTATCGCCGTGTTCGTGGTGTGGTAATGATGAACTCAATTATTCAGCCCTGGGGCCGAGTGATTAAGAGCACTGAACTTTTAACTTGGAGGTGCTGGGTTCGAATCCCGACGGGGCGGAATTTTTTGAACATTTTTTACTGTTCCTGAATAAGCATGGAAGTAAAAGAATGGCCTTTTGAAGCAATACAAACACGGTTCCGAGATGGGGCAAAAAGCAAGCAATTACATAGAGGACGACAAAAAGGTACATATTCGTTTTAGGAAATGTTTGAAATTACAACACAAACAGAAGAACTGAGATCTGGGAGGAAATACCAAGTAAGTACATAAGGGTAATAGAGAGCAAAGAGCAATAGAAAGAATTACTTTCCTTATTATAGGCAGCGCTCCGAATGTACGAAAACAGTAAGCGAGGGAGGCCATAATTTAAGGCAATTTTTTTATAAAAGCCCAAAAAGTGTTCGCCTTTCCGGACTTTAGATTTCGACCCAAGTCGTTCAAAACTTGCAGAAATACTTGTTAATTATGTGGATCAAAATAGCCCAGGGGCGGGTTCCCAGAAATGTATGGTTCGGCCGTTATTCAGGACCAAAGTTCCGCTATTTTAGGGCTAAACAAAGGAAAAAGCTCAAAAGGTAAAGTCGCTCCCCAGGCCTTTACCTTTCACCTCAGGTCGCTCAAACTTTCTCGAGAGATTAAATAAATTATGTAGATCAAAATGGCATAAGGGCGAGTTCCCAAAAATATATGATTCGGCCGTTATTCAGGGCCAAAGTGTCCTTGGGGCCGATTTCAGAAACGGTTTATTCGCTAACCAAGTCCAAAATCGTCCTTTGAGTCGGAGGAAGCAACCGTAAATAAATTGCACCTAAAATAACACTGTAATAGAACAGCGTTATATTATGTATCAGGCAAGAAGTAAAAGAGAAGAGTCAAGAAAGAAGAAAAGGAGGTAGGGATAATGAAGAGGAGGGAGAAAGAAGAAAAGAAAGAAAAAAAAATGAAATTATGATAATGAGAATGGAACAGAAAAGGAAAGAAGTAAATATGGAAGAGAGAGAGAGAGAGGGAGGAAAATAAAAAGGTATATGCTAGAGAAAGAAAGAGAGAGAGGGAGGGAGGAAGAGGGAGAGAGAGAGAGGGAGGAAAATAAAAAGGTATATGCTAGAGAAAGAAAGAGAGGGAGGGAGGAAGAGGGAGAGAGAGAGAGAAATGTAAATAGCTACAGTAGACGTAGGTAAAGATAGGTGGGAAGAGGAAAGAGATACTTTCCATCTTTCTAAGGTAAACAAAAAAAAGAGAGGAAGAAGAAGAGGGAGAGACGATAGTATCCTTTTCACTGCCTGCTCAAATTTGGACTTTAGGAAAACCTTTTTTCCCCACCCACCCCTGGTAGGAATCAAACCCGTGACCTAGCGCTTACAAGGCAGACACAAGACGCGCTACCCG
>NW_007385187.1:0-662 GCF_000475195.1 Diaphorina citri
GCAACCTGATAAGACCCTGATAATTAATTTATAATAAATATGAGACAGAGGTGCAATGGCTCTAGTGACAGAGATTATAAGGACTCTACTTGACGAGCTAATCAGGGGCGTAGATTGTAGAGTGCATACTGGTGACAGGTGAGTCAAATAAATGTGTAGCTACACTATGCAGCGAGGTACATTGGAAAAGTTATTGGTAGCTGTCAGTGTTATCAGATATTATCATAATATTGACAGTGTTGCTTTCCTGATTAAAAAAAAAAATAAATAAATAAATAAAAAAAAAAAACTTCCATCAGTTTCCAAGGATTCTGGATTCTACTGAAGGGACATCCACTTTTGTTGCTCCTGAGGCTAACCGGGATTAGATTAACTTTTCTATTTCAATAAAATTCTCAATAACTCAATTAGATAGTCAGCACGAGGCTGACTAAATTCAAATTAGCCTGTAACATAGGTACGTAAGTCCAGACTCCAGAGTCAACAATCTGAGGTTGACTAAATTCAAATTAGCCTGTAACATAGGTATATAATAATAGTGCTTATTTATACTGCTCGAATAGGACTGAAAAGTCCCTTTACTCCAGCAGTAGGCTACTACTATTATTGTGATCAAATTCTCAAATTATATTGAGGATAAAATTCCATACCTCGGCTGGGAT
>NW_007385187.1:1777-3260 GCF_000475195.1 Diaphorina citri
TTTTTTATAGTAAATATATAAAATAAATAAATAAATAAATAACCTGACTGACCGAATAGATGATATACCACATTGCGTACCAAGCCCATTTCACGAAAATTCCCCAAAATCCCAAGTATATTTTGAAAAAATCACCTTTTCTTTCCTGAAGAACCACGTCTAGCAGATATGGTAGACAGTTCTGATATGGTAGTATTCATTTTAGTTATTCAGATTTATTAATACTACGGAAATGTGACTGCCTAGCAAATTTGCTAGAAATGGTATGTGATACCTTTAAATGTCGACGATACGACGAGGCAGGATTATTGAAATCCTTCAACACTACCATCAATGACAATGTAATTTATGTATATTTATGTCATTAATGTAGTCTTTGAAATCTTTGCATATTACATGGGACGTAAACATTTCCAATTAAAATCGCTAGGCAGTAAAAAAAAAGTCAATATTGCACATTAGGTACTTGTTCGTCTGAAATTCCTTTTGACTGCACACCTCAGCCTCTACATTATATCCGAAATTGAATACCCTGAATAAATTAAATCAGTTAAATGACGTATTCTCTCATAAAGTCTCAAATCTTTGCATATTACATGGGACGTAAACATTTCCAATTAAAATCGCTAGGCGGTAAAAAAAAAAAGTCAATATTGCACATTAGGTACTTGTTCGTCTGAGATTCCGTTTGTCTGCACACCTCAGCCTCTACATTATATCCGAAATTGAATACCTACCCTGAATAAATTAAATCAGTTAAATGACGTATTCTCTCATAAAGTCTCTCGAAAAGTACTATCGTGCTCTATCAGCACCGCCTTGGAAAACGAAAACTTTATTTACCTTTGAATTCTTTATCGCATAGTTTCCGAAAATTCTCCCTCTTTTTTTGTCTTTCCTTTTTCTTGTTCAAGAGTGAAAGTTTTTCCAAGAGGGTAATAGAAAGATAAAGGAGTTTATATGAGTTTTCTTTTCCCCTTCTTTCGGGTGTGTTTTGCTGTTTGGTGAGAAAACAAACATTTTCCGAAGGAATTTTGTTTTCCGGTGAATCGTAAATTTAACTGGAAAACACACACAGGTATTATCTTGTTCTCTTTATTTATGCCTTGTATTATCTGATGTTGGATCCTAGGAGCTCATCGAGTATACAACTATACGGTCTATTACAGACCACTATACACACTTCAGTTGGACCCAGGTTCGATTTCCTGGGACCGAAAATTTGGAGCAACGTGGATAGCACACGACTTTCTATTTAAGTGATGAATTATTATGAGACAAATAATGAAATGAGCCCACCAACCTCAGTGATGTAGAGGTTAATGCGGTGGACTTCGAATCTGGCGGTCGTTGGTTCTAGTTCAATGCAAGTCATAAAATTAGTGTCGTGTATCAACATCAACCGAGGATATGACATTTGTGACAAAATAAATATCCATACGTCACACATTAAATTCTCAGGATTGAAGAGACAGCTGTGGAG
>NW_007385188.1:0-3260 GCF_000475195.1 Diaphorina citri
TCAAAAACAGTCCGCCCTGGTCGAGAATCCAACCCGCAGCCTAGGGCTTACAAGGCAGACGCCCTAGCCGCCCTACCAACCAAGCTAACTAGGCTGGCAGCTACTGAAGCAGGATGAAATTTCCGTCCTGGACAGTTATAAATACACATAATGTAAATACATACATATACCTCCTGTTATATGTAGGTACAGTGACGTTAAACCCCAATCAATCAAACTTTATTAAATTCTACATCGGACTCCCTGTAACAATTTAAGCTTGAAAAATCTAAAATTCTGCTTACTACATAGGTGTTATTTTAAATGGATTTAACGTCACTGTATAAAATTCTGCTGACTTTTTAAGTGGTTAAGAAGCAAGAAGTGGAACAATGTAAATCCAAATATCAAGTTGAAGTCTATCAAACCCGAGATTGGCCGGTGGGATTTCAGTTACCGACCTAATAGATACCAGGAAGTAGTTCTGACAAGGTTAAGAATTGGACATACCCGTCTTACCCATTCCTTCCTCTTTACTAAATCTCCTCCCCCTATATGCGAGTGTGGTGAACCACTTTCTGTGAAACACCTCATATTCAGCTGTCCTATTCATGAACCGATACGCCACACCTATGATACAATACCGTCCCTTGGCAATTCAACCTCCAGTGTGGATTCCGTCATGGATATGTTAAACAAATCAGACCTATTCCACCGCATATGATATAACGTGGACTACGGCGCGAACGACCCAATAAGGGTTAAAGCGTCTAATAGGGGGGGAAAAAAAGCAAGATGGCTGGAATATTCATTTGAGGTTTGGCTTTTCATATTTAAATAGAACATCATCCCGGAAAAACGTTCCCAGTTGTGAAATAAACGGAGACGACATTTTCTATGATTAAACTTTCGCCTGTCCTCCATTCTTTTCCTCTGCCACCTCCACTTCTCCCGTCTCATCCTTTCATATCCTTTCCTATAACTTATTATTCCTACCTACCTCATCCCTTTACCATTATCCCTTGTAATCTCTTCCTCTTTTGTATCATTTCCCACGGTTAACTGCATAGGTTATTAGATGGATATGTAATATTTTGTATAATCCAAATCTTATCTTTGTTGTATCTACGAGCATAGGTATTCTTAATCTTCTTTTACGCTGTGCTATCTTTCCTTTTCGTGCTCCTACTTTCTTTCCCATTTTTTCATCACGTTTTTCTATCCCATTCTACATATTTCATTCTATTCTTTCTATCCGATTTTATTATTTCTCATCTTCTTCGGGTTCTGATAGGCCTCGAGGGCCCCAGGACCTCCCGAAAAGAGCGGTTTCCATTCTTCTCTTTTTTAAGCGAGTATTGTCCAGTCTTCATTTTTGTGCGGATTCTCTCTATTCTTTCTTTTGAATTTAAATCTGTGAATTTCGGTACCACATTACCTATTCCTTGCTTTTCACTAAAATATAACTACTTTTCTTCTTTCTTATTGAAATATCTACAATTCTACATAGTAATGGATGCATAATTGCATATTGCATAAATAAAAAGACTTATAATCCCTACTCACTTGTCGGGGGGGGATTCTTGGATATAACGAGATATAACGACATTCGGATATAACGACCAAAAACGGCCGGTCCCTTGGAAGTCGTTATAAGCGAAAAACACTATACTCGTACCCATCTATACCTACCTACATCATTCTCCCAACACCACGCCAATGATTTATGTGTTGCACATTGCATACTTTTGCGCAATTCCTGGCGGCCATAAAAAAATGTAGGTATACCTACCATTTTATTGCTCTTATACTTCTTCTCCTCCTCCTCCTCCTCCTCCTCCTCCTCCTCCTCCCCCTCCGGCTTCTTCTGACCCAGATTTTCTGATTTCTCAAGTCCGTACCCAAAATAATAAAATCATAATTTAATTTCCCTATTTCCCTTTGGAATTTTAATCAGTCTCTTCACCCTACTAATGGCTACTTCTCTTGAATTTTATAATTCTAGCATCATGTTGGATTTCATACTACGTTGAACGCACCAAAATTAGATTATTGTCAGATAATATTCAGATTCATTATTCAAATGTAAATGATGCATAGGACGGATATAAATTTAGCCTTTAAATTGTCAAGGGAGTTTTAATACTGGGTCATGATTTCATGAAACTTCTAATTGTTTCCCCGATGTATCTAATGAAGTCTCCATAATATCCGTATACCTAGGGGCTCAAATATCTCTTTAATTAGGTAATAAATCATCCATTAAATAAATGGGAAATTTAATCACATATGTGACCAGCCTAGCTTTGATTTTCACCCACGGTCAATTTTACAATACAATAAACAGATGAGGTTCGTTCTCGGAATGACTGGCTTTGATTTAGAGACCATGAGACCTCCGTTGTTCCCTATACGTATCTACGTATCAAACCTTGAAAAATAAGGGAAAAAAACCAACAACTGACAGTTCCAAGTATCCTACCCTATCAACTACTCCACCCCTAGTTACTAGTTAGGTACCATTGTAGTGGATTCTGAAATTTAATTCATCTTCTCACTTCGAAATCCGACAGGAAACCAAATGGAAATAGTACGAGATTATTCAGAAAAAGAAATTTAATTTACCATTTCAAGAAGAGGTTTTCAATGTTCAACCCCCCGACTGGCGGTTTATTTGATTGCATGAACAGATATTAGACGCTATTTACATAACTTTTCCTGTGGGATATCTCTAAGAAATCTACTCCAACACCTCCAAACGAGACATGAATAAACGAAAATGATATTTGTAAAAAGATTTATCGCTTACAAATCAGAAAGCTTTCAAACTCGAACAGAACAGAAATTGATTTATTTGACCTTAATCTTACAAATTAATGGTCTTGGAATACGAACCACAGTCCTCTCGATTGTGAATCCAATGTTTTAGAAACTTCACTATGGGGACTTGGCAACTGTATTATTAGCGGTACTTATTTATACATCCCCCACATGCCTGTTCAACACATTATAAATCCAGCCACATATGCCATTCTGTTTCAATAGAAAGGAAAAGCTAGAGGAGATGGAAGTTTTAGGTATCGCATAAAAATTCCAGTGTGTGGATAATAACGAGGCACAGAAATTTATAAATCCCATAAAAAAAGGTAGGATCCTACCTACATGCTATTGTGTGAAATGAAAAGGAGCTTGTGCCAGAAACGAATGGGTATTTTTTCTATTTACGTACCGACTTATATTTTCTGAGAATTGGATCATAGGATGACGTCATATTTTCCAAT
>NW_007385189.1:0-1566 GCF_000475195.1 Diaphorina citri
CCCCTTGCCCAAAAAATACTGCCCCCTCCCTCCCTTCTCCATAAATCCCCCGAAAAAACTGCCTAATCTAACGCGGGAAGTACAATAAAAACCCCGCACACATAAAAAGCCACGAACCATGTACGACTTCTATGCTGGGATAACACCTTCTGTTATTTACCATTAAGGAATCGTAAACATATTCGGGGGGGATAAAACCGTACCATAAAGTGTGCTCTTTGTTTAACATAAAACACAAAGAGTTTTAATTAATCCTTAAAAAATCCAAATAAATCCGTGAAATTTCAGAAAGAAACACACGTTCCGTATCCTAAAATCGTCCTCAGTTTCCAACGCGAAGCAGGGGCTTCCGTAACCCATTGGTATCCCCCTACTGCCAGCCTAGTTAGCTTAGTTGGTAGCGCGTCTGCCTTGTAAGCGCTAGGCCGCGGGTTGAATTCCCGCCCGGGGCGGATTTTTTCCTGATGGGATAATGTTCGTTCTCGGAACGCCTGGCTTTCTCCTATCCTGTCTTCCTTCTCTCTTCGATTTCGGGACGATAAGACCATAGCAGTTACAGTTCCCTCTGTCAAACCTCTTCAAAAAAAAAAGTATCCTCCTACTAAGAAACTCTCTGAGAAAAAGGGCTCTTACAGGCCCCGTACATGCCCCACTGGGCCGAAAGTCTATTGAACAAATGTCTTTGAGGTGCTGAACATGTTTGCCAAATTTCATCAAAATCCGACAAACCGTTCAGAAGTTATGTCGACACAAAGTATGTCATTATCAAATATGTTTATATTAGACATCCTAGGTTATAAAGTTATGAAATATATATAGATGTAGATCTGTCCTAGGACAGGTTTCAACACGACGTTCTCCACTTTTCTCGATCTTGGGCGTCCTCCTTCATTTGTCCAAACGTTCTTCCATTCAGCACATCTCTCAGCATTCCAAACCTCTTTCTTCCTATTGATCTCTTTCCTCTCAGCTCTCCTTCCATGATTCTTCTCTTATGAAATAGGTAGCTACAAAACTTATTACCTTTATATGATACAATGGATACACGTTCCTCTCCCTTTTTACTTTCCTTATCACAGAGAGAGATCTGTATCCATTGTATCATATAAAGGTAATAAGTTTTGTAGTTACCTATTTCATAAGAGAAGAATCATGGAAGGAGAGCTGAGAGGAAAGAGATCAATAGGAAGAAAGAGGTTTGGAATGCTGAGAGATGTGCTGAATGGAAGAACTTTTGAACAAATGAAGGAGGACGCCCAAGATCGAGAAAAGTGGAGAACGTCGTGTTGAAACCTGTCCTAGGACAGATCTACATCTATATACTGTACCTTAGTTGAAATAATCGAGGTTCTACTGTACCTGTAGTCTCCCCCTCTTTCTCTGCCCCCCCCCCTTTTATCTTTTTCTCCTATCTCCGAATGGTTAGGTGGTGATTTGAATATTTTGTGAATCAGCTATCTCTCCCTCCCTCCCTCCCTCCATTTTTCTGTATTTGTCTCTCTCTCTCTCTCTCTCTCTCTCTCTCTCTCTCTCTCTCTCTCTCTCTCTCTTTCTCTCTCTTTTTTT
>NW_007385189.1:2269-3260 GCF_000475195.1 Diaphorina citri
TATGTCCCCCCTTTTTTTTCCTTTGTACCTTTTCTACGTGTGTTCTTCAAAGGTAGGTTCCAAAAGTTTCAAATAAAAAAGTAAACAGACTTCAATCTCTCTCTTTTTACCACCCCCTTTATCCTTTCCTTCCTCCTCCACCACTTCCAGCTTTTTTTCTCTTTCTCTGTCTGTTTTTTCTTCCCTAAAGTCCCTTTTACAAACAAGGAAAGGGTACCCGAGAAGGTAAGGAGTCCCTCTACATCAAACATGGTGAGTAAATAAAAAAGTTCCTCTCCGCATCCCTACAAACCCTTCCCTACCTCCACTCCCCGTTAACCTCCAAATCTCCACTACAAATAATGCATACCCCTCCATCTCCAGTCGAAACTCTACCTCCAATCTAAAAGATTTAGTTTTATTTCGTAGTATTGAAACAACTGCTACATTAGACTCGTGTAGTCTGTGTCGTAGCATGCCCATCCCGTAGTATGCCTCTCATCAGATGGGCGAGAAGAGACACATCACTTCCCAACTTCCCATTTTGATTTAGGTGCTGATGCTGGGTTAACACGAGAATACCAGAACATTGTAAATGTAAAGGTTTGTATTTTGTAAACATGAATTGCAATTTGCAATACATATAAACATATTGCAAAGAAATTGAGATTTTTTTTTTTTTTCGAACAATAAAATAACAATGAGGCCCGAAAAACTTTCATTGTTTTACAAAAAGTTTAAATTGTTTTACTTACCTAAACGGTTTTCGAAAATAATAAATAATGAATTTTAATGACTGAGCCTGAAACAATCGATTATAAAATTTATTAAAAAGAAAAAAAACTGAAGTACCCACTGTAATATGAAATCAATTTAAGGCTATCTATTGAGTACAGGTTTTTTTATTATTATTATTATTTTTTTTTTTATCCGTCAATTAATCGATATTAAATTAATCGGGACCAAGAAATGGTTTATAGCTTCTAGAAATATGCCAGTCACGTTTGACGAT
>NW_007385190.1:0-3259 GCF_000475195.1 Diaphorina citri
TTGAGTGTAAAACATCTTTCTTTGCGTTATTTTTATAATTTATAATACTTTTTTAATGAGCTTCACAGGGCCAAGAAACTATTCTCCTGTTATGTACAAAATAGGTAGGTACCATGCAATTCTTCGTTCTTCGCTTTGTGCATTTTTCAAATGTTTCCTTCAAGAGTTATATGGATGGGCACAATGACGAACAAATTTTATCTTCACACAATACACTTCCACGGTCGATATCAGTTTTAAGTGTGAGAAAGCCTAACCTCACCCAAATGGCCATGTTGGACCTGTAGAAAATACCATCAAGATAATACTAACTTAAAGAAATAAATACACCTATTGGAAATTTGAGATGGAGCTCGACTTATCTTAAGATCTTAAAAATTCTCAATCTTCAGCTCTTGTTAGTGTCAAAATTTTGCATAGACCGTCATATTACTCTGCCCAAGAAGATAAGCATTCGCTCTGCCCACAGAAAGAAAAGCATTCGCTAGACTTGTTTTTGAGGCGGCATTAGTTTCAGCTTATAGGTGATAACAAAATAAAAGAAAGCAAAATACTAGCTAGACTTGTTTTTGGAGCGGCATTAGTTTCAGCTTATAGGTGATAACATAATAAAAGAAAGCAAAATACTGAAAGCATTTGATTGAACACACGTTGTACTTACATATCTATCAATCTTTTCATCTATCAATCAGTCTTTTCAAATCAAGTCCATTTTCAGGAGATTGAATTTCAAGCGCAAGCAAAATTTCAACTACTGAGATCTTCATGCGAAGTTGCTTTTGTTCTCTATCGCCCAACAAACGATTTCCCTGATGTGACGATTACCCATCCAGATATCAACCACGCACAACGTTGCGTTGCTCAGTAATCACTCGGGAATCCATCAAATATACGAGACCTTGTTTAGACTGCTGGGGTAAAAGGACTTTTCAGTCTTATTAGGGCAGGATAAACAAGGAGCGCAAGCAGAATTTCAACTACTGAGATCTTCATGCGAAATTGCTTTTGTTCTCTATCGCCCAACAAACGATTTCCCTGATGTGACGATTACCCATCCAGATATCAACCACGCACAACGTTGCGTTGCTCAGTGATCACTCGGGAATCCATCAAATATACGAGACCTTGTTTAGACTGCTGGGGTAAAAGGACTTTTCAGTCCTATTAGGGCAGGATAAACAAGGTATGTTCTATTGAACGTTAAACCACTGCGCTGGCTCATCCAAAGTATGTCATTGTGAAATTTCGGGGCACAGACGCCAGACGGTCACCCATCCAGATATCAACCACGCACAACGTTGTGATCCGTCAGGAACCGGTGCTTTGAACAACGTAAAACCGCTGGCTTATCCCAAGTATGTCATTGATAGTGAAATTTCACTATGACGTTCATATCGGGTACGGGGCGGGGGGACATTAAGTATAAATACACACAGACGTACTATACTAGCAGTAGATATTGTATTACACATTCAGATACATGTGAATAGGTGAACAAATTGTAAATAGCGTGATTTTATACAGGGTGTTCTTAAGGACAGAGAAATGAATGTTATCGACTCTAGGAAAATCATGGTGATAAGTTGCGTGAAATGTGTCATTTTCGGTTTTTACTTGACATTTCCCCCCTTATTTAGTCTGTTGGTCCGTTTCACCATAACTTCCTAACGATTTGTCCGATCTTTATGAAATTTGGCAAAAATGTTCAACACCTAAAGGCTAAAAGACGTTCACTCAAAGAATTTTGAGCTCAATCTGGGTTATTTGGAAGCTCGTTTATTTTTTAGGAAGGTCTATAGGTAGTTCTTTGAACCACTAGTATCTAAAAAGTAGGCACAAAATTCACTTTACGAAGAAATGAAAAATGTTTTGATCATTATAGTGGGACCATTCCGGGTCACTAGAAGACACTATCTACTACCTTTCTCTTGGATACCTCGTAAAAACGTCTGCCATCAGCAGTCCTCTATTAAGAGTTCTCACACCAGTTCGAATTTAGTCCGAGTATTTCATCAAACTGTACTGTCACGAATGTCACACATTACATCAGGGATACTCATATCAATGGCAATAGTTTTGGTCTAGGATTTCATATGTGTAAGCATTCGTACCTATTGAATTACGTTCTGCAAAGCCTAATACAGGGTTGACGGGTTTGCTTATTGACGGGTAGGGGTAATTGATTCTAACACTCGTATTTATGAACAAGAATGATCGTTCTTAGTTAGATCAGTCTTAAGTCAAAATTGACCAATCAAATGCCTTGAGACTATGCTTAGCACGAACTTAAGAGCCAGCATTTTGTTCATAAATATGGGTGTTAATTCGCAGCAAATGCTTTCCTATTCGCCTATTTTAACATAGCAGACTAGCAGATGTTATGGCGAAAAAAATAAAAAAAAAATGGGCCTGGTTCTAAAGGTATTGAAATTTTTGTTGCCCCCCCCTTTTTTTTAACGATAAACCTGTAGTCCCGGTTTTCTCCACATTTCTAATGTAAAATGGTTTTTACACAAATGGCTCATACCTAATATAACATAACATTAAAAGAAATCCACCGTCGCTATATACTTGACTAAAGTATATAGCTACTCGATTTTCCTCAAGAGGCTCAGTGTACCTCGTATTTTAAGCAGAAAAATCTTCGACCTCACCGGGATTCGAACCTGGGACCTCCGGCGCGGGGTGCAAGCCTGATGTGATACCCACTCGGCCACGGAGAGGAGGTTGCTGTTATACCCCGTAGTCCTGTACATATGAAATTAAAATGAAATAATCAGATTGAAAACCGAAACAATAAAAGTAAAACCAAAGAAGATAATCTCTTGATAAAATTGAAAACAAAGACATCAAGCCAAGGCATGACAGACCTACCGCATTGCAACATTCTGCACTTTTCCATTCGGAGAAATCTCGGATTTCTGCAGCCGAAGATAGATACTTGAGGTCCGGTGTTAGTGTTACCAACTTGAGTTACAAGATGAACAATCTAAAGGGAAGATGCGAGCAAATACGGGCACCCCTAAATAAAGAAAACTAGCATTTCTTTGAAAGATTATTGCACAACGAAACAAAAGTATCCCTACAATCGATTCTCTAAAAGTGAACAGCAGAATTTTTTTTTTTTTATCCAGATATTAACCACGCACAACGTTGCGTTGCTCAGCAATCACTCGGGAAGCCATCAAATATACGAGACCTTGTTTAGACTGCTGGGGTAAAAGGACTTTTCAGTCTTATTAGGGCAGGATAAACAAGG
>NW_007385191.1:0-1249 GCF_000475195.1 Diaphorina citri
TTTAGGTGCCACTGCAAAGTATGTCTTGTTTTAGGAAGGTACACCAAGTTTCATTACGTTCCTATTATTAGCCTTTGAATAGGAATGTAATGAAACTTGGTGTACCTTCCTAAAACAAGACATACTTTGCAGTGGCACCTAGATTTGGGCTTCATAGCAAGAAGAAGTATCCGAGTCCACGAACTTATCAAACGACCCTCGTAGACAATCATATTGGGTGACTTTAGTGTTGGTGCGCCTTGAAAGAAAGAAAATGACAAAGATACAAATAGGAAGAAGGAAAACAGAAGTACCGACAGCAGAAAAGTGAGAAACTGGAAAAACTGGCAAAATACTAAAGTGAGTATACCTATACCTAGTACAGAAGTACCGACAGCAGAAAAGTGAGAAACTGGAAAAACTGGCAAAATACTAAAGTGAGTATACCTATACCTAGTACCTAATATCTAGGTTAAGGTATAGAAAAAAAGCCACACTATAGAACTGTTTTTGTGAGTTTATGAAATTCCAAGAGAGGGGGAAAAAAGGTTGGCAGAATACTTTCGTACCATTTTCCTCTTCTTCTTCTTCTTCCTCTCCTGCTCCTCCTTTTTTCTCTTCCTCCTTCCCTCCCCTGTTTCTTCTAATTTCCTCTCCGAACTCAAAAAAGGAAGAAAGTAGGTATGTGTGACGTCAAAATAACGTATACAATAGATCAGTTGCGTTTACTTGGGTGATGTTTCAAAGTCATAGAGCAGGAAAAATGAGGACCAACGGAATTTTTCTTTTTCTTCTACGACTTCTAGATCCCGAGATAAATCGATTAAAAAAATACCGGTAAATCGTGAACTTTGACGTCACGGCATACGCACCCGTACACAATGACGTCACATCAAATGTCCCGAGCAAAGCTCCCTCGCAGGCAACACATTAATGTGTTTGTGCGCATACGTTTCTGCACAGATTGAGTGTTAAATAAAACCTTCGTCAATTACGTTACCATTTTTATTATAATTTATATGTCCATATTGTGCTAAGGGAAACATATACTTTCTACCTTTGTTAGGGTTTGTACTCAAAGTTGTAGAAGCGTTGTTTATGTATTGATGACATTTTCCCAGGTTTTAAGTTAAAGTAAAGGCAAGATTACCTTTCTCAAGTTTCTACACACCTGCAGTCTGAAATGCGTCAACAAAAAAAAAAAAAAAAAAGCAGGCTGATCATCGCGGTCATACGTTCGCTGCGAACGCCTCCTCGTCTTTCTTTACGC
>NW_007385191.1:1383-3258 GCF_000475195.1 Diaphorina citri
AATTAGCTCCCTTGACAATTGACTGTTGAACTGTTCGGCAAGGTTCTTGCTTTTACTAGACAAAACTTTATTTTAATAGACAAACCTTAGCTTGGCACTGGATCGCGAATGTTCCATTCTGTACGATATGGGAGGTATAAAACCAGGCACCCTAGGGCTAAAACATTTTGCTAAGGCTAAAACAGCGTCATCTTTTACCTGAAAAACGGAGCTGAACAATGAGGGTCCTTTGACTTGAGGAAGGCTAAAAACAGCGTTGTTTTACCTGAAAAACGGAGCTGAACAATGAGGGTTCTTTTGACTGAGGGGGGATTCAAGTTGGGGATTAAAGGTGTGTGTATGGATTAAGGGAAAAGAGACCTGTGAAAGGGTTTCGCTCTTTTGTCTTTTGGGGTATGAGGCTCGTCTTTTGTAGTCTATTTGGGTCCAGTGCACAAAAATTTCTTCCTTTCCTCTTTCCAACCTCCTCCTCCTCTTCTCTCTAGCGCTCCCTCCCCCGTCCTCTTCTTCCCTCTCCCTGTTTATCTTCTTCTTCCTCATTCTCCTTATCTTTATACTTCTTCTGATCCTCGTGCTACTCTCCCTACTTCACTTACTTTTTCCCTCCTTTCCTGGTCTTTTTCTTCTCTTCCCCCCCGCCCCTTCTTTTTCTCTTTCTTTTTCCTGCACTCTCCCTGTTTCTGTTTCTCATGAATCTTTTCTTTCTCCTTTTCCTGGTCTTTCCTCTTCTGTTTTTCTTCTCCTACTCCTTCTTCTTCTTTGCCTCTCTTCTGACCCAACATCTATGTTTGAAAAAACAGTCGTTTAACTTTTGAGAGTGAGGAATACGATTACCTCGTCGCAACGTTACTCATTTTTTAAAATATTTATTTTACCCAGCTAAGGATACATTTTTTCAACCCTTTTTAGGTTGGACTCCAGTTTTGAGGGCTTTTTCATTGACATTTTTCAGTTTTTAAGTTAAAAAACAAAAAAAAAAGTAAAAAAAAAAAAAAAAAAAATGAAGTACAGGGTTCTAATTTAACCTGTAGAAAGAGTTCCAAGTACCTACCGGGAATCTTATGATAAATGATACCCACTCGACCATAGATGATGGTGTGCCTCCCCAACCCTTTGGTTAGGTACATTGTCAGTTTGTTTACCCTATAAAGCCATTTTTTACCTGTTTCATAATTCCTGCCTTTACCTCTTTCAAAATTCTGTACCCTACATTTTTATCCATTAGGTACCTACTCTGCTACATTTTTACCCTGCTCTCTCTCTATACCCAACATTTTTACCTTTCCCTCTGCACTCTACATTTTCCCTTTATAGCTAACCTTCCCCCCCGCTCTGTCCCGGCGAAATTCCCACTTGTATCTACCTCGTCATATTTACCTTGTTTATACTCCCTTCCGTTTCTCCCTCCTAGTATTATTTCCCTCTTGTGTCTCCCTCCCGCCCACTTTTTCCCCCCTTTCCATCTCTTCATACTTGTTTTTTCAAACAAACAAACATACTCTTCTTGTGCTTTTTGTTATCGGGAGAAAATGGTTTAGTTTGGGGTTTTGCACAAAAAAAGTATCATAGTTATGGCATTTCCTAACGGTGTAGCAGTAGGTACCTACATTATGGTTATAGGAAATGGATCCGGTGTTATCGTATATTCAAAGTATCAATATTATTATTATCGTTTTCAATACTCGGTAGTTTAGATGAAGGTCAGCTTGCCCTAATCAGTGAGAAGTACCTTTTGCTCCCACACTTTAAAAGGTGTAGGGTAAGTGTACCATTTATTCGCCCACCTAAAAAACGTACCATTTATTTTTCTAATTTTTGTTTTTATGACTACAATTTTTGAATAGCACTGGTTCGATAGCAGTCTTTGAGCCCTTT
>NW_007385192.1:0-3258 GCF_000475195.1 Diaphorina citri
TCGACCGCTTTTAGGCGGTTTTCAGCTATATCGACTAAACGGTTAGAGATATTGTAAATGTTACAACAGAACACCCAAGTAAGCACCATTCAATAGGATAAGGAAAGTCGTGTGATGCTCACACCAGATTTTTTTCCCCATTATTAGGTTGGTAGGTAAATACACATAATTATAAGTAGGTTTTCAATTCTTATATTGCTAGTTAATTGAAAGTTGAATTTATTTATTTTTCTTATAAGATTTCTATTTGTTTCAACAATGGTGTACATATGTTACTATTGTTCTTGTACTCGTACCACTGTTAGGGAGTTGATTGTGCATTATACAAAGTATTGTCAACAAAGTAATTATAATTTTGATAAAGTTTTTTACTGTGGTGAAAACTCATGTCACGCGTCTTATACAAATAACAATGCGTTCCGTAAACACCTTTACAGAGAGCATACCTCCAAGTCGCTTTTAACAAATCCTACAGATTTAAACTTGTGTTCTAGTAAAACAAATGTAGTTTGTGACCCTTCGCCACCCGCCAATATACTGAATGATTCGAGCAATGTAGGTAGTCTCAGCATTCTGAATAAATCAAGTAATGAAGGTATTCAAAATTCGGTAAAGGATAGTTTGTCAAAAGAAATTTCCTCGTTGATGTTGGATCTTTATTCCAATGCCAATTTGCCTCGGAGCTGCACACAGACATGTTTTAAAGGTTTGAAGAACATAATAGTGGGTTACAACAAGATACTGATTGAACAAATAAGACAACTACCCCTTAATAATGAGTCACTTTCCCAAGTAATGACCACTCTGATGGGACTTTCCACTGACTGTGAGACAACTTTTTCCAGTTTTGAATCTGAATACAAAAGAATTAAGTATCTAACTTCTTTGGGGACATATATTTCCCCTCAAGAAATTGTAATAGGATCTAGAATGGATTACAAATTTGCCGGGCATACAGACTATGTGCCTGTTCAGTGTACTATGCAGTTGGTTCCTTTAAATTTGGTTTTGAGTAAATTTTTTTACATGGAAAATGTCCTCAGAGAAACATTGGAATATACAAGAAGTCTAGAAAAGGAAAGTCACATAATTAAAAATATAATTCAGGGCTCGGTATGGAAAAAAATGAAAACAAAGTTTGATCCTAATGTTATTAATTTCCCAATTATTTTATACTTAGATGATTTTGAGACAGGAAATCCCCTTGGGGCCCATGCTTCCATCCATAAATTGTGCGGGGTGTACATATCTCTACCATGTTTGCCACCAAAATATGTTTCTCATTTAAATTGTATTTTTGTATTAGCACTTTTCCATGCTGCTGATAGAATTGAATTTGGTAACAAAGTAATTTTCAATCCGATTATAAACATGTTAAATTTGTTGAGCTCCGAGGGAATATCAATCAATGTACCTAATATTTACCAAGGGACAATTAGATTTCATACTGTTTGTATTACAGGTGATAATCTTGGTTTACACGGTGCGTTAGGATTTGTTGAATGTTTTTCTGCTCGATATTGCTGTCGCATATGTTCGATTGAAAAAAAAGATATGCAGGTGACGTATGTAGAGAAAAAAGAGTTGCTAAGAGACTCAATGTCTTATTATAGAGACTTGAAAATAGGAAATGCATCTGAAACAGGTATTAAAAGTGAAAGTGTCTGGAGTGATCTCAAAGGATTTGACCTGTTTGAAAATGTGGCAGTAGATGTTATGCATGACTTTTTAGAGGGAGTGGGGCGATATGTAGTTGAATTTGTATTAACTTTTTTTGTACAATCCGGAATAGTTTCTGTAAATAAAATTCAAAATAGATTTCTATCATTCGATTTTGGACCAGACTCTTCGTCAAGACCAGTAAACTCTATCTTGAGTGAAAAATCAGGTGTGAAAATAAAGTCATCTGCTTCTGAAATGACAAATATCATTAGATACATGGGCCTTATAGTTGGTTCCTACATTCCTGAAGAGCACGAGGTATGGGAATTATATTTATTGTTAAGACAGTTACTGGACCGTCTTCTTGTCCAAACTGAAGTCATACTGAATCGTACAGAGCTTCAAGTATCTTATTTAATTAATAACTTGTGCCGAGAATATTGTCGGCTAACTAAATCTCCTTTGAAACCTAAATTTCATTTCCTTCTACACTACAGTAATATGCTTAAAAAATTAGGCCCTTTATCTTCTTACTGGACAATGAGATTTGAGGGAAAACATAGACCTCTGAAAATTTCCGCCAAAGTTACATGCAACAAATTAAATATTTGTAAAACCATAGCTCAAAGGGCTCAATGTACATTATGTCATCTGTTTAATTCAAATGAAGCTTTCAAGTTTTTTGACTGTGGCAAATTGACTTCTCTTGATTTGTCTTCAGATGATATACTTAATGAATTCGAAGAAAATCATCTTTACGCTTCTTGTAAGTGGTTTAAATTAGATGGTATAACAATAAAAGAACGGAGTGTTTTCATTGAAGACCTTTCTCTCGAAACGGAAGAGCCAAAATTTATCCAAGTTCAAAAAATTCTCATTCACAATGATACAAAAGATGTTATTTTAGTTTGTCGAGCTCTAGAAACTCTAGAGTTTGACTCTCATTATTACGCATATCAAGTTGAACTCACAGAAAAAATAGTGTTCATAAGGTACTTGGATTTATATTCAGTCATACCAAATACATTGACAGTTATGCCAAACTCCACTTTGTTTGTTACCCTACGGTCCACAATAGATTAAATATGTACATTGAAATAATATTAATAAGGACTACAGATTGTCCAATTTTTGCGGTGAACATGGTGTGTACATGGGGAAGTATTTCAAAAATATCTACTACATTTAAAACTCATCAATACAAATTTATTTGTAATAATTACTTGTGAATACCTACATTAGCAATGCCATCATTATTGGTTGTAGTACTTGTACCTATATTTTTTTTATAATACAGGGTGTCCCAGAATTTATGCTTAAATTCTTTTTCTCGAAGCCTGTTGAAATTTCGAAAAAACCCGTAACTTTTTCATTTTTAATGCGGATATTTTGGCAATATCGCGATTCGCGAAAAATTTCGCGAAGTTCGCGAAAGGGTGGCCAACTCTAAAATCTTAAATAAAAACCCCCTGTTTGTGATACATCTTATCAAAGGTCTTAAGGAACGTGGTACTTCGATACAAGTTTGAGCTCGATCCGACAACCAGGGCCGGAGTTATGGTCTATTCAAATTTTAATTTTTCCATGTTCTCCCGC
>NW_007385193.1:0-3257 GCF_000475195.1 Diaphorina citri
TTTTAAAATCTCTTCATTTTCATCTCAACTCTACACCGCGTTTCTGTTAGTTCTGACAAGTACGCCGAATTTCAAAAAAATATTGTGAAATTTATCAAGAAAGCTTTATTTAATATCAACCATTTCAAAATGAGCGACGAAAGTTCCAGCGCTAATCAGGTTAAACAAGCAAATTACAAAGCAAACAAAAATAAATACAAAATAAATTTTAAAAATTGCTGCCGGGATCTGGTTAGAAAAAATGCCCAACACTCCCACACTATCCTTGCTTACGTTACCACTCCAATGCAAAACTGTAGAAACAATGTCTTATCTCACCTCATCCGGGCTCGTCTCAACCCGGTACATAAACACACCCTGAAACCTTTGCAAAGGGGTAAATTCTCCAATGTTTGTGTTTGTCTTGCTAAGTTTGAATGTAAACAAATACCTATGCATAATGTTTACAAACAAAATTGAAAAACCAAAAATATACATAAAATAGGTAATTTTTTTTTTTTTTTGCAATGAGGATACACAAATGAGTTATTATATTGAATTAATTAAAAAAAAAATTGGGGATATTTTTATTAACTAGGTACCTATTTACAGAAATATTTGACAAATTGTTTGATCACATTAATTGAAAAATGCAATGGAAAATTGCTTTTTTTTTTTTTTTTTTTTTTTTTTTTGGGGTTTTTTTTTTTTTTTTGGTGTTTTGTGTTTTTTTTGTTTTTTTTTTTTTTTTTTTTTTTGTGGGTTTTTCTCTTGATATTGAGACTTGAGTATTTTTGTTGGAAAAGTAGTGTTCCAACATCAATATAATTATTTTTTGGCAGACAAGCCAAAATATAATTTCTTTTTATTACCCTACAAAGATATTTGACAAATATTACCAAAGAAATATTTTGCTAATTACTTTTTAATTATATGTATAATGAAAAAAATCAACAGTTTTTTTCTTCTAATACATCTATTGGAAAAGTAGGTGCCTATCTCAATTTTTTTTTTTTTTTTTTTTTTTTTTTTTTTTTTTTTTTAATTTTGATAAACCTTTTTTTGTGTGTTTTTTTTTTTTCTAACTTAATTAGACTAGTACAAAGCAAATACCATGGAGTCATAAGGAAACATCATATCCTAGATTAGCCCCTGGCAACAGCTTCCCCCTAACAAGTGAATATAAGTTGCTATGAACTTAGGGTGCAAGATATTTGAGGAATATCAGACCTGTTTCTTCTTACTATCCCTGACCAAAAGCTATTGAGTCATAGGAGCAAGATTAAGAACCATATCAAGCATACTTACTTTTCTTCTTCTTGCCCCTTCTAATCCTCACAGGACACAGAAAAGCCATGTTAACTTAAGACCAGAGTACACACAATACTTCATACATCACTGGCATTTCATTCTATCCATTCTACTAAGCAGAGATCATTATTTGCTACTGGTGATCACTGCAGAAGTATTATAGCAAAGATTAGATATGTAGGTAGGTCAGGATATCTGGGACCATTTACTGGTCGAGTTTTACAATCAACATTTAATTGATTTGTCTAATAGACCAAACGAATTACAAATCAAGTCCATCAGTTCTCTTTTGCAGATCTTGGATGTTTTTGTACTAGCTTTTTCTATAGAAAAAAATCAAGCAATCACAAAGTTATAATTTATAGTGAGCCAAGTTGCAAGATTGAATATTTATCACTCTTGTACAATAAGTTAACTTTGTTAATGTTAATTTATAACTGACACTCAAAGGGTACTTTTAATGGGAAAATTTAAATTATTAATGGAAAAAAGTTGAAATAATTAGCATAAATTGTAACTTGTAACTATAAAATTAAAATTTATTACTTGGCCACTAGTAAAGTCCTGGAACTTTTGGAACTTGATTTTTCATTTTCCTTTACAGTACAGTGTTGCCAGATCACAAGATGGAGAATACCTTACAGAGAAGAAAAATTTCCGTACAGAAAGAAAATTTCCCTCTCATACCGGATGGGCGTGCACAAAAATACAAAAATATCGGTGGAGGAGGAGGGATAGAGGGAGTGGTACATTTTTTTCCAACTGAGGGTACATCACATTTTTTTTCATTTAGGTAGGTACTTACATATTGAACTTTAAGCTTTTTTTTTCAAATACCTAAATCATATATGTTCATGCGAGATCAAGGACTCAAGTTAGACGCGTAATACGCCACAGGCGAAATTTGTGAAGTTACCCATGAGATACAGAGTAATTTTGCTTCACCGTGAACAAAAAATTATAAACGACCAAAGATTCTCGATCTTCTTCTGATCCACCCTGTATTTTTATTGAAAAATAATATTCAGAAATTTTGGAGATTTCATCCATGGGCCATGGGCGGACAAAAGTGTTGATTGGAAGATTTAATAATAAATTATAGAAAGAAGCACTTTTTTAAACTAATAATAATATGTCATAAGAAAAAGAAAGATTTTCACTTTTTATTTTCCCCCTCAGAAGGGTCGAGAAAAAAGAAAAATGGTATACCTGCCTCCCTCCCTGTAGAGCGCCTTGTAAAATAGGTAGTTTGGCAGCGCTGGAGATGACGCCTCCGCCATTTTAAAATCTCTTCATTTTCATCTCAACTCTACACCGCGTTTCTGTTAGTTCTGACAAGTACGCCGAATTTCCTGAAAATATTGTGATTGAAGTCAATATTTCACATTTTTTTCCCTTACTTTTCCTGTGATTCCAAGGGGATTTAAGGTTTTTATCTCATGAACTTCCAGTACTGACATTTTCTTCAAATTTCAGGCTGATGACAAAAAGGATAGCGAGGAAAAAGAGACTGATGCTGAGAAATCCTCAGATGCTGCCCCAGCCGCTGAAAAATCTTCACCGGAAAAGAAAGATGAACCTGATAGCACAGTCCCCAATTCCTCAGATGCAGTTAAAAATGGAGATGCAACCCCTGAAGCATCTGGGTCGGGAGAGAGCAAGAATAAGTCCGAGTCTGAAGCCAAAGAGGCATCAGATGCCACTGGCCCTGAGGAACCAGAAGATAAGGTAACGTCTTTGTGTGTTTTAGGGGCAAATTCATAGATAAGTTTATAGTGTGTCCAGATCAATGTGACAGCAAAAAAATGGGCATTGTTGCCAAACGTGTCACATGTGCAATGGTAGAGAATCTCTAAAAGGGGAAGCTATATTGCACAGTGCTTCCTCCAACAGTGAAACAAAGTCAGGTAAGGTGATATCCACCTTACCTGTTCTAGAATCCAACCTCTGAACTTAGAGCTACCTCT
>NW_007385194.1:0-3257 GCF_000475195.1 Diaphorina citri
TTTTTTTTTTTTTTTTTTTTTTCTTTCATTGTTATCATTTTCCTTATTTGATAGTACATATCTATAGGGAAAGTATTGTGTGATTTAGGTCCGATTTTTCCCAAAGCGAACAACGTGACCAGAAAACATTGCCTGGTATTCCGACGATTGCGGGTTCAAATCCAAGTCAAGGCATAGAATTTTATCATCATTATTTTCCGATATTTTTACCACAGTAAAATTGGTAGCATAGGGACGAATTTTCACCATTTCAAAGGGCTTATTGAGGGACTGACGAAAAACGCCGTCCCCGTCTGTACACGGGAAAAGACGAAGAAAAAGAAAAGAACGAAAGATTTAAAATTTAAATTAAAGAATGCAGAAAAGTGAGACTTGAGAGTTATGGTGAAACGAAAGATTTACAAATGAAATGCAAAATCTTCAAGTTGAAACTTGGAACTTACCTACTTGGTTCGTTCTAAAATTTAAATTAAAGAATGCAGAAAAGTTTAAATTAAAGAATGCAGTAAGTTAGGTTTCTGTTCCCATCTTCATTTCATAGGCACCTTGGCAAGTTATCATTATTTGTTCTCCCATGACTTTCCATATAACTGTAACTATGTCTCACCAAAAGTACCAAAACCCATGACCATTTTAGTTTTTTTGATCAAATCATGTTTTTTTTTACTTTACTTTTTTTAAATTAATGGTGGGGATAAGAAATAACTACTTATGGTCTCACCACACATCAATGTTTTAAGGAAAAAACCACCAAATAAATGATGGAATGGAATTTCTTGTTCTGTTCTTGGGTTCTGGTTCTCTTTCTGTTTTGCACCACGCTCTTCAAATCGAAACAATAAAACGTACTCAATTGTGAATTGCAGGTCAAAGTTTGTGTGTGACGTGAATAGAAGAAATACATACCTCTTCCTCTTTGACCTTCAAAGTTCAAAGTTCTTTTTCTGTTTTCCTTCTAGCGGAAACTTTTCATTGGAGGAAAACACAATCAAATCATAAATTCTTTGTGGTAAAGCAGAGAGCTTCTTTTGTGGCTCGTATAGCAAAGGAAACAACGTGACCAGAGAACACTGCCTGGTATGACGGTGATTGCGGGTTCGAATTCAAGTCAAGGCATAGAATTTCATCCTAATTATTTTCCGAGTGTTTTACCACAGTAAAATTGGTAGTATAGGGACGAATTTTCATCATTTCAAAGGGCTTATTGAGGGGCTGACGAAAAACGCCGTCCCCGTCTATACACGGGAAAAGACGAAGAAAAAGAAAAGAAGTTGCGAATTTTCATCAAAATCAGATTAACCGTTTGAGACTTGAGAGTTATAGTGAAACGAAAGATTTACAAATGAAATGCAAAATCTTCAAGTTGAAACTTGGAACTTACCTACTTGGTTCGTTCTAAAATTTAAATTAAAGAATGCAGAAAAGTTTAAATTAAAGAATGCAGTAAGTTAGGTTTCTGTTCCCATCTTCATTTCATAGGCACCTTGGCAAGTTATCATTATTTGTTCTCCCATGACTTTCCATATAACTGTAACTATGTCTCACCAAAAGTACCAAAACCCATGACCATTTTAGTTTTTTTGATCAAATCATGTTTTTTTTTACTTTACTTTTTTTAAATTAATGGTGGGGATAAGAAATAACTACTTATGGTCTCACCACACATCAATGTTTTAAGGAAAAAACCACCAAATAAATGATGGAATGGAATTTCTTGTTCTGTTCTTGGGTTCTGGTTCTCTTTCTGTTTTGCACCACGCTCTTCAAATCGAAACAATAAAACGTACTCAATTGTGAATTGCAGGTCAAAGTTTGTGTGTGACGTGAATAGAAGAAATACATACCTCTTCCTCTTTGACCTTCAAAGTTCAAAGTTCTTTTTCTGTTTTCCTTCTAGCGGAAACTTTTCATTGGAGGAAAACACAATCAAATCATAAATTCTTTGTGGTAAAGCAGAGAGCTTCTTTTGTGGGTATCACGGCATTACTAACTGTCTCATTTACTATTCATTCTTATTTACAATCAATCTTTTTATCGTTCGTACAAACGTACAAACAATCAACCGGTAATGCCGCCATTGGTCGCTACTCGATCAAAGTAGCAACTCATTTGTCCTCACAAGGCTGAGTGCACCCCGAATTCCAAACACAGTGCCGGAAAAACTTTGACCCCGCCGGGAATTGAACCCGGGACCTCCGGCGTACAAGCCTAGTGTGATATCCAATAGGGCGCGGGAGGTTGCTTTGGAGGAAAACAATTAGCTACTTCGGTGCTTTGGGTATTTTTACCTCGTGTTGCTCGCTCAGTAGAGTTATCTAATATGAGATGTTCCATTCTTGATTCCAAGTAGGCTAATCCTGCAGTAACCAGTCTATTTGGTCTGGAAAGTAGTTGGTCTGGAAAGTAGCGCGTCTGCCTTGATTTGTAGGTAGTATAGGTATCTACAGTTGTAATACTTAATGTTATTTAGTATTTACAATTGTAGACAATACATTTGTAGTTTTATTGACAGTTTTAGAGAATACAGTTGTTTCTGTAGTTACAATAAAGCAAGTGTTACGATGTATCATTTGTTAAATAGCTGGAAAATTTTCGAACGTTTAAAAATAGACGATTTTCAGTGCCAATGTCAGACACTATGGCCTTGAATTGAAGTTTATGTTTTCGACGTGTGTTTTTGTTCACTATTTCGGGTAGGGACCTCAGAGAAAAGGATAGGGGGGGAAATGAAATGAAGACAAAATAGAAAGGAAAAATATTTTTCCCCACTTCTTTTCTTTTGCTGCGGTTTCGATTCCCGCCCGGTACAGATTTTATCCTGAACGGATAATGTTCTTGGAACGGCTGTCTCTCTCCTATCCTGACGTCCTTTTCTCTTCGATTTTGAGACGATAAGACAAAGACAGTAGCTACAGTTCCCTCTATCAAACCTCTTTAAAAAAAAAATCTTTTCTTTTACAATCTCCTGTTAATTTTTTGTCGCGATGCGATGTACTCCCATCCCCCATTCATACAATACAGAAATGTTCGAAATGGGGGCATAATTTGTTGTGATAACATCAGTGATGTAAATTTTCAATTATTTAGGATACGAGAAGGTTACACGGATGCGGATGTATAGTTATATCTATAGTGTGTCCAGATCAATGTGACAGCAAAAAAATAGGCATTGTTGCTATAAACATGTCACATGTGCAATGGTAGAGAATCTTTAAAAGGGGAAGGTATATTGCACAGCGCTTCCTCCGACAGTGAAA